>NW_006946236.1:0-804 GCF_000164805.1 Carlito syrichta | reverse complement strand
AACTTTGATTTATTTCAGCAGTATTCTGTAGTTTTAATTGTAAATATCTTCACTCTCCGGTTAGGATATGCACAGTCGTCTTCTTCTTCTTCTTCTTCTTCTTCTTTCTTCTTTCTTCTTTCTTCTTCTTTCTTTCTTCTTCTTTCTTTCTTCTTTATTTTTGTGTGGTTATTGTGAATTGAATTGTGCTTTTTATTTGGTTATCTGCCAGTTTATTGTTGGTATATAAGAATACAACTGTCTTTTGCACACTTATTTTGTACCCTAAGATGTCCTTTATCAGTGAAAGGAGGTTTTTGGCAGATTCACTTGAATTTTTGACTTATATGATCATATCATCAGCAAAAAAGATACCTTGGCTTTCTCTTTTCCTACATGGATACTCCCAATTTTCTTCTCTTCTCTGATTGCTCTAGCTAGGAATCCCAACATTCTGTTGAACAGGAGGGATGAGAATGAACAGCCTTGTCTTGTTCCAATTTTTGAAGGAAATGCTTCCAATTACTCTTCATTTAGCAATATGTTGGCTGTGGGTTTATTGAAGAGAGTTCTTACTATTTTGATGTATGTTCCTTCTCTGCCTAAGGGTTCAGAGGACTCTATTAAGAAGGGATGCTTAGTTTTATCAAAAGCTTTTTCCACATCTAATGATATAATCATGCAGTTCTTGTTTTTACATCTGTTGGTGTATTTAATTACATTTATGGTTTTTCAGATTTTGACCCAACCCTGCATCTTGGGGATGAAGTCTACTTGATCATGAAGGATGATTTTTGAGATGTATTGTTGAATTCTACTGCTAAA
>NW_006946235.1:0-9738 GCF_000164805.1 Carlito syrichta | reverse complement strand
CAGAATTGTTCCCTGGCTCCTAGAATAGTGTCTCAATAAATGTATTTAAAAGGCTGACGCTTATACCTAATGAAACTGTAGCACAAAGACTAAATAACTTGTTCACAGTCACTCCACTAGTTAAAAATCAGACTGACACTGGAACCCAGATAATATGATATTAGGGTTCAATTTATTCATCACCACTCTATAGTACATTTTTTTCTAAAACAGTATGCTACTATAAACAGATTTTAAAAAATAAAATTTCTTATATTTTAAAAAAGCATTAACTAAATAACTAAGGTCATTGAAAAGTATATATTGCTGACAAACATCTTCTAGGGCTGCTCATAGAAGATAGTGTGATTTTAGCAATACCAACTAAATCCCAAATATTCAGACATAGTCCTATTTACAGAAAAATAACTCACTACAGGAAAGAACAATTTATGAAATGATGAGATGGTTCTGGGGGGGAGTTTGCATTTAGTCAAGATACAGGATTTTCTGAAATTCAGAAACAGAGTCACTCAACAAAGAGAAAATTACCCTAGAATATACCTGGCAGAATTTATATGTGGTTTATGCTTATTATTTTTGCCCTGATTAGAATTTTAGAGTAGCTATATTTTCCAAGGTGATCCTAGGACCCAGGGCCTTCTGTGTTACTACTCTGTTACCTCCCAGCTGTTGTCCTCTTCTGATTTGTTAGAGGGTTTATTAGCACTCTGTCCAGTCTAAGGGAAAGGTGAGGCTTTCTTTACATTGTATAAACAAGTCTAAACTTTTTTGTTCATGTGGATGGTTTCTAAGAAATTACTAAAATTTTAAATGGATACAAGAACTTTCAGTTTACCCATTTTTTTTTTTCTGGTGTAAACATCTTTGAAAATTGTATTTTTCATATGATTATCAAAACTATTAGCAAAAGATTGCTTTAATATCTTATATTTATCATCATATATTTGTGGTGATCATCGTGCTAAGCCTTATTGCATTCCTGAAATTGGTAGTATGTGTCTTCTCTCTTCTCAGTGGTGAGCCAAGATTATAAAACTCACGTTTTATAAAGTCTACCTAAAATGTTACAGAGTGTAACTTACAATGTATGATCTTAGAGTAGTATATATATTCAGTTCTTCTTTCCCATTCTTTGTGCTATTTTTGATGTGAATTTTACTATTACATATGTTTTAAGTCAAAAATGCATCAGAACAATTTTGCTTTAGAAATTTATTTTTAAGGCAATTAATATGAAAATTCCAAGATGTGTCATATAATCTTTATTTTTACAATTTGTTGTTTTATTTCTTTCTTTGTGTAGGCCCAAGTCTCCTTCTGTTATACTTTTTATGCTTGGAAAATAATTGAAGCTCAAATCTGCTCGTTACAAATCATTTCAGCATGCCACACTCATCAGTGCAATATCTAGTTATGTACCTTAAAAATGTAATGGAATCTCAGAATCACTCCAGATATTTAAAAAAATTTATATACTTTGCTCTAACACACTTCCTTCCTTCCTTTCTTCCATCCTTCATTCCCTACTTTATTCATTTTTTCCCTGCAGTGTAAAAATGTTCTACTGGTGTGTAAAAATTCTTTCCTCCTTTCTTATTTCCTTTCTTCTTTCTCTCTCTATTTCTTTTCTTCCTTTTTAAAAATTTATTTTACTGATGACCCAAACTAAAGACTTGTGAACTCCACATATATCCCTGGATAGAATACATTATTAAGTTCCATAGAAAACACTTCTCCAATTCTTTTTAAAGTGCACCCTTTTATTTCTGTCATTGACTTTTGAAGACATTAATATTTCCTAAAGTGTTAAAAGACCAGTGAAGTCTTTCAATTTAAGTATATACAAACATTAAAAAAAGGGACTTGGGAGCCAAGCAAATTAGGATTGAATTTTGGCATCACTCTTAAGAGCTATGTAATTATCTGTGTCCTATCATCTTGCATTTGTCCACCAACACCATGAGCTTCACCACTTGCTTCACCACCGTCTCCACCAACTGCCTGCCCCTGGAATTCTTCCAGCCACCCAGTGTCAGCCCATCAGCAGTGCAGCCAGTGTGTATGCAAGCATCAGGGGCTTGAGCTCCCAGATCTCCATGTTCCACTATATCAACTCTGGTGTGACTGAGTGTCCAACGGCCTGGGTGCAGGGATGGCGGTAGGTCTGGTGGGAGTAGGAGGCATCCAAAGTGAGAAGGACCATACAAGACCTCAACGACAGCTTGGCCTCCTACTTGGACAAGTTGAGGAGCCAAAAAGACTGAGAATTTGAGGCTGGAGAGCAAAATGCAGGAACACTTGAAGAAGGGACCCCAGGTCACAGACTGGGACGTCACCTCAAGACCATCAATGACTTGAGGACTCAGATCTTTGCAAATTCTGTGGACAATGCCTACATTGTTTTGCAGATTGACAATGCCTGTCTTGCTGCTGATGACTTTAGAGTTAAGAATGAGACAGAGTTGGCCATGCACCAGTCTGTAGAGAGCAACATCCATGGACTCTGCATGTCATTGATGCCTCCAATGTCATTTTTCTGCAGCTAGAGACAGAGACTGAGGATCTCAAGGAGGAGCTGCTCTTAATGAAGAACTAGAAGGAAGAAGTGAAAAGCCTCCAAACCAGATCGCTAGCTCAGGGTTGATGGTGCAGGCAAATACCCCCAAATCTCAGGACCTCAGCAAGATCATGGTGGGCATCTAAGCCCAGTATGAAAAGCTGGCTTAGAAGAACTGAGAGGAACTGAACAAATACTCACCCCTGAAGACTGAGGGAGGCATCGCAGTGATCCCCACACAGTCTGCTAGGATCAGAGCTGCTGAGATGATGCTCACAGAGTTGAGATGTACAGCACAGTCCTTGGAGACTTAGCTGGACTCAAGAAATCTGAAGGCCAGCTTGGAGAACAGCTTGAGGAAGGTGGAAGCCCACTACACCATGCAGATGAAACAGCTCAATGGAGTCCTGCTCCACCTGGAATCCAGCCTGGCACAGACCCAGGCCAGTGCGAGGCCCAGGCGTATCAGGCCCTGTTGAATATGAGGCCAAACTGGAGGCTGAGATAGCCTGCTGGAAGATGGGGAGGACTTCAATCTCAGTGATGCCCTGGAGAGCAGCAGCTCCATTTGAACCATCCAAAAGATACCACCTGCAGGATAGTGGATGGCAAGATGATGTTTGAGACCAATAACGACAATTTATAAAGCATTAAGGCAGTGAAAGCATGGCACTCTTTGGGGAGCTGAGATCAATAAACAGCTCAGAGATTGAACGTTGACTATAATGCTGTAAGAAAGGGATTGGTAGTAGTAGGACACTACCAAGGGAGAGGGGGGGAGCACATCCCATCAAAAAGTGGACCCAAACTTTACCTGTATAGTGACCAGCCCTGAATTGTGCCCATATCTTTAAAATAAGGGAAAAAGCTTCAGAAGGTTAAAAAAAAGAGCTATATGGCATCGAAAAAATTAATTAAGGTTTTTGTGTGCTATTTTCTCATATGCGATAAAAGGCAACATTACAACAGCTTTTTGGAGTTGTTATAAAGTTTAAATAAATTATTACATACAAAGCAATTATATAATTGTCCAGTACTTAATAAACTGCATATAAACATTAATTATTGCTTTTGTGAGAAAGAAACATTTCCTCAATCCTCCTAGGTGAAAATAAAATTGACAAAGGCAGATTAGCAATAACATTACAATAACAATAATAAAAAAATTCAAATTTATTTAATAAAAATTTAAGTGACATAGAAATCTGCAGAAATGCAGACCCAAATATTTAGAGATTTTGTGTTTAAGTTAACTGAAGAATGGACAGTCATGCAGAAATGTGATTGTTCAAAAGGATATAATCTAATAATAATAGACTGCTGGAGGGGTCAGTAAGTCCTGCCTGTAAGGTCTGTCCATATTCTTCTTGGACTTTCTGTGTAGCATTCCTTCCCTTCAGGTATAGAGCAAGACTGCTCTGGAATATGTCTCTATGGACTACTTTTAGACAAGCTAGGTCAGATAATTTATTTATAGCCAGTTCCTATGCAGAAGAGTGAAAGGTAAGATCATATTTCTAAGCTTTATGGCTTGTTTGTGGAAGAGGAGTTCTATTTTCTATGATCTACTTTAGGGCAGAGGAATTCAAGTTTCTAAGGTATGCATGGGAAGCAGAAGAAAGAATAGACAATCGAAAAGAGCTAGCCAGGCTCGGTGGCTCAGCCTGTAATCCCGCACCTTTGGGAGGCTGAGGTGAGTGGATTGCCTGAGCCTGTGGGTTCGAGATCCGCCCGGGCAGGTGAGACCTCATCTCTAGAATAAATCAAAAAAATTAGCCGGGCATGGTAGTGCACGCCTGTAATTCTGGCTACTCAGAAGGCTGAGGTGGAAGGATCACCAGGGTCCAGCAGGTCGAGGCTGCGGTGGCCGGGAGCGGCCACTGCACTCCAGTCTGGGTGACAGAGTGAGACTCCAACTCCAAAAATAAAAAAAAGAAAGAACTAATTCCTGAGGTCCTTTCAATCTCATTCAATTCAAAGTACCAGCATGCCAAGACACCATGCTTTAAGGTATTGTGTTCTGAGCATCAAGATTACACAACCTGAAACTTTGCTGAAAGGGGTAAAAGTTAAGAGTTAGGCTAGTGGCTATGGAAAGGAAGATCCAGTTAGATGAGGGGCAAAAGATATGCAAAAGGAGAGAAAAAGAGAGATTAGAATGATAATGAATAAACAGAATAGAACAAATCTAAGCATGTTGAACAATCTAAGCACACAAGAACAAATCTAACCCAATCAAGGGCTTATCATACATTCAGCAAAAACTTTTTGCCAATAAGTCATAAATTTCAGGTACACTTTTCTGTTCTGGAGTTAAAATTCTGAGGTCAAACAGACAAAATATCTGTCATTATGTTAGCTACAGTGTCAACATCATGATAAATTTAGATAATAATCAAATACAGACAACAAAAAATAAATAAAAACTACAAAGTGATGAGAAAGAGAGGTCCTATGGGAACAGGGTAAGTAAAAGAACTCTTTTTGAGAAAAGGTAGTGGAGCTGAGATTTGTAAAATTTTATTAACTTGTAAGTTAAATGCACCATTCTTCCATATTGACCTGAAGAAATACAAGATGATGTACTTGTCCCCACATTTTGTTCCTGTACTAGAATAAAAAGAGAGATAGTGGAATTTGTATACATATTAAGTTAACATCTATTAATTATGAATGTTTTATGTACTATTAATTAGCTACATTTAGGCCTAAATGAGGTCATCCTCATTCCTTTCGCTCACTTTTTCCCCCAAAAAACGATTTTTTTCCTTTGAAAAAAGTGACAAACTGATAAACCAGAGTACAACCTGACAAAAATATTTACTTAACAAAAGTAAATGGTAAAAATTAAAAAAACAAAAAAATCCTGTAATTGAAAGAAAAAACGGCCAAAATGGATTTGATATAGCTAAATAACAGCTAACTTAACATTGCCTTGTTCTGTCATTTTTATTAAGAAGTTCACTTTAATGTGACTTATCATTAGCCAAAGACAGAACTGATTTAACAGAGATAGCTATTAATAATTGCTTTACAAGTCCTCCCCTCAAACCTGCTTTGAACTGTTAACTTTTCTATCCCAAGCGTTTGTCTTTCAGTCATCAAGATCCAGGATGCCCTTACCTATTGTGATCAGCCTCCTGTAACCTATATGACAAAAACAGACCCCTTCACCATAGCAACGGGCATATGACTAACCTACCCATACAACTGCTGTTCATCACTGTGATGTCAATACCTGTGCTTACCTACCCCTTCCTTGATTATGTAAAACAGATCACCACCCAATCACCTTAATGACCTACCCCCATCAAAGGAAAACTTTAAAAAGCATTCAACCTCAAGCAGCCACAGTCATGTTTCCCTTTAAACTTTAAACTCTGCCCACCCCCCCCCCCCATCTAGGGGAGGTGAATCTTCTCTCTCTTGCTAATATATTTTCTAAATGAACTGTTTTTTTAAAAAGCTAATTTCTTTGCAATTCTTTGCTACTTACCTGTGACACTGGACCACTGACCTAAAAACTCACACAGACCTAATAGTTTTTGTGGCCCCAGTACCGAGATTTTACTCCTCATGGAGTCTTTTCTGTGCTTTCTTTCTCACTCTTGCCACTCTTTCTTTGCAATTTGCTCTTACTCTTATCACCCACGTTGAGCTACATCAAATGGACCTCTCCTTGTGTCCTCAGCCTTTTTCAGGTGTGAAACTACTTCACCACTGAGTCCATGCCATACCCTATTTCCCACTAGAAAGTCTGAAAGTGAGCCCAGGGAGGCTACTGCCCACCAGTTTGGAAGATTTTTCCTGGGGCACCAGGTTCCTCTTCTACTGAAAACTTGGAGCCAAGTCTTCCAAACGTATATGTAGAAGAAGTCCTGCTGCTGCTTCCAGTGAGTTGAAGGGATCTAGGGGACGCCCTTTCCCACTCAGTATCCACAACTCTAGACTGATTCCATTTTTCCTTTCTGGGGATGCCAACTGAGGGTATGGATGCATTTCTCTTTTTCTGGCCCCCTCAGAACCACTCTCAAGACCACTCCCTCTCTCCCTTTAGGATTTCTCATGGGAAACCCTCAAAATGGGGTGGCTAAGGGCCCCCATCCCAGTTTAAAATGCATTCTAGAAGGTCTCAGGACCCTCTCACTAGAGAGGGACACCTGCCCTAAGCATCTCCTCATTACCAGTTAGGCAACCCAGAAATGAGCCCAAGACAAAATATATTCCTAGCTTCAGCATCACTGTTTACCCATAGTATTAACAGGAAAGGCTTGTTGATTTAATCTATTATGTAAAGGATGTGTAGGGAGGGGAGAGCAATTAGGATAAGAATAATGACTGGTGAAATTGTTCATACTGTTTCTACTTCTTAGACATCAATTATGCTTGCACTTGTTAATTTAATTGTTAATATAAGGGAAAGGATATAAAGGACTCATTAACTAATTAAGAAAACAATTATTAAAGTATGGTCATAAAAGTGTAGGAGTTCTTCTATAATAGGTGAGGTAACAGCCTGTAAATTTAGTTGGAATGGGTATGCCATAAAGATATGTAAGGTTTTAACCTATTAATTAACATTGACCAAGTTATATAATATCTTTACTAATGTCATGTTGATTAAGAAAGTCGTAGTGCTTATAAAATTGGCCTGAAACCAGTTCTAGGGAGTTTAATTCCCTCCTTTCTTGTTTATGCTTTTATGTAAGTAGGTTCTTCAAATGTGTGATAGGGTAGTGGGCAGTGTGCAATGATTCAAGGTTTGTGGTTGATAATTCAATTGTTAAGACTTCTTGTTTTGAGGTGAAGTCTTCCCAAACTACAAAAACTATTACTATTACTGCTGTAAGTGAAATAAATGAGCCCATAGATGAGATTATATTTTACATGGTGTATGCATCAAGATAATCAGAGTATCACTGAGATATTTCTGATAACCCAAGACAGTATTGAAGAAAACAATGTTAGATTAACTCCAGGAAATATAATTGCAAAGTGAATTTTCCCTCCGGTTGAATAAAGTGTGTAACCTGAAAATAGGGGAAATCAGTGGACAAACATCCTATGATGGCAAACACTGCTCCTGCTGATAATACATAGTGGAAGTGAGTTACAACATAGTATGTATCATGGAGAACAATATTAAGTAACAAGTTAGCTAGTACAATCCCTGTCAGATCACCAACAAGAAACAAATAAAACCTAGAGCTCATAATATATCATTTAATATGAGCACCATGCAAGTTTGTTAATCAGCTAAATACTTTTATGCTTGTGTGGATAGCAATGGGCATAGCGGTTGATGTAAAGTATTCTCAGGTGTCAACATCTACTCCTATTGTAAATATATGGTGAGACATATGACGAAGCCTAGAAAGCCAATAGGCATTGTGACTTCTGCCATTTCCACGGAGCCAAATGCCTCTATTTTTGGAATAGTATGTGACATACTATATATATATTCTGCTTTACATTGGAATCAAGTTCCCAGTTCCCCATTGAAGACAGGATTGTTTCCCGGGCTTTGGGAGAGCAAGTGGCTAACATAGAAGATTAAAAAACATCAGCATCACTACACATAGAGACCTGATCTCTCTTAGTATGAAGAAATAGATGAACATCAAAATATTGGAAATATCTGGTCAAAGTATATCTTGGCTTTCTGTGCTTGGCTTTGGAGACATATCTATAAGAAGATTGGTGTAGCATGTACCTCCATGACCCAATGGCATTGCTTCATCCTGATTCTAGTGGGGAGACCTAGTGAGTTCTTGTGTTCTGCCACTGCTTTTCCCTTTTCCTTTCCCTCTACTCCTCCTTCCTCCCATATATACAATGTACACACATATGTACATTGAACAATAATTTAGTACCATCAGGTTGCATTTTTTTTTACATCAAAAAAGTCATTATTGAGAGAAAGAAAAAGAAAGAAAGAAAGAAAGAAAGAAAGAAAGAAAGAAAGAAAGAAAGAAAGAAAGAAAGAAAGAAAGATAGATATCTGGGACTGAACAGAGGAAAGAGGTTTTCAGATTGTGCATATAGAGCTGATGGTCCTTTATGGAAGGCAGCCAGCAAGCATCGTTACAAGCCTCAGGAGTGTTGCTGAGCCTCAAATGCAGAGTGACACTGGAGGACATAGAATCTGATCTGGAGGTTCATGGAAAGTCATATTTAAGCTGAGAACTGAAGAGCAGGAACATGTGAGAGGGTGATAAGAGAGTATTCTAGACTGAGGAAACTGCTGTGTGAAAGCTGGAATTTGAGGGCTCATGGTTTTCATGAGAAACTGAAAACAGAGTGACTGCAGCACACAAAAAAGACCCAGATATCTGGGTCTGTGTCCTAGTATCACTGGGAAGCACAGGTGGTCTCAAAGCTTAAATTTGCTCACACTTGGAGATATGGATGACTCAAAAGTTGACTTCAGATGTCAGCTGCTGAATGAGCCATGTGTGTTGTGCTACCTTTGACTAGACCATTCTACTGTAACTACTTTTCTATCTTTGACTGAAAGGTAATGTTAATACAATTGTTTGCCTATTTCTAGAATTATGGGATTGATTTATAAAATGAGCAGAAAATGCTAACATCCAAATGCTAATACATGTGACAAAAAGGTGTAGGCTTTAAAAAAAATTACACAATTGGACACAGTTGGAGGAAGATGGAAAGTTTTGTGGTGAATTAGCTTTTGGCACACATTTTTGTAAAGCTTGTCAGCTGTGTTTTCATGTGTGAAAATTAAACAAAATATTAACAGGAATGAATGAAATACTAGAAATAAACTTTTGAAGGACTCTTCAAAATAAGAACTCAACTTATATTTATCTGGGAATGCTGTCATCATGAAGAATATCTAATATACGTTGTACACAACTTTTCTTGCTTTCTGTCTTCCCAAATATATATACAAAGGAATATTTATTTTGTAGAAAGTAGAAGACTGACTTCTTTTTTTTTTTTCTCTTGGAGAGTTTGTTAAAAATGATTTTAAATTACAAAATCCAGGAAACAAGATGTAGTATCTTACATGATATCAGTTCTTAGTTCTGCAAGTTGGATAAACCATGGGGTAATGTAAAATTAATAAAAGCAACTATAAGCATCTGTTTGTACCTGCCTTGTTGAGTATTTCCACAGATACCACTAACTCTTCAGATTTTCAAAATATGAAT
>NW_006946234.1:0-778 GCF_000164805.1 Carlito syrichta | reverse complement strand
CCTGACTAATTTGATATATATAGCCGTTAATAAAGTATAAAGTCTGGAAGTGTGATACCTCCTGCTTTGTTTCTCTTGCTAAGGATTGTTGTGGCTATTCATGGTCATTTGTGATTCCATATTAATTTCTGTATGTTTTTAGGTCTGAGAAGAATGATGTTGGTAATTTAATGAGTATAGCATTAATCTGTAGATTGCCTTGGGTAGGATGGACATCTTAACAGTGTTGATTCTTCCAGTCCATGAGCATGGAATATTTTTCCATTTGTTTGTATCAACTTTGATTTATTTCAGCAGTATTCTGTAGTTTTAATTGTAAATATCTTTCACTTCTCCGGTTAGGAATATGCCACAGTCTTTCTTTCTTTCTTTCTTTCTTTCTTTCTTTCTTTCTTTCTTTCTTTCTTTCTTTCTTTCTTTCTTTCTTTCTTTCTTTCTTTCTTTCTTCTTTATTTTTGTGTGGTTATTGTGAATTGAATTGTGCTTTTTATTTGGTTATCTGCCAGTTTATTGTTGGTATATAAGAATACAACTGTCTTTTGCACACTTATTTTGTACCCTAAGATGTCCTTTATCAGTGAAAGGAGGTTTTTGGCAGATTCACTTGAATTTTTGACTTATATGATCATATCATCAGCAAAAAAGATACCTTGGCTTTCTCTTTTCCTACATGGATACTCCCAATTTTCTTCTCTTCTCTGATTGCTCTAGCTAGGAATCCCAACATTCTGTTGAACAGGAGGGATGAGAATGAACAGCCTTGTCTTGTTCCAATTTT
>NW_006946233.1:0-2981 GCF_000164805.1 Carlito syrichta | reverse complement strand
TTAATACCATGAAAAAAATAGAAAAATATCAGCAACTTTGTTGATCTAAAAAAATCCTGGTAATTGATAAGGAGGTTACAAGTACAGTTATTAAAGAAAGAGAGCTGAAAATTGTGGGAGAAAGTCACTAATGACTCATGGAGAAGAGAAGAAGAGGATGTTTCATACTTTAGAAGACACTGGAGAAGAAAACAATGCGGAGACCGGATAGAAACCTGAGGGAGTGGCACATCTAAGTGAATTATATGTTTTTTTTTTAGTCAAAGGTGTTTGGTTATGTTTATTGATTTTGTTTTATCTTTTTGCAGCTTTGAAACCATCCTCTGGTAGGCTCCATGCACAAAGTATTATTTGTATCATTAGTCCAAAACTAGTTTTCTCTGCCACAGATCTCTTTTTTAATCTTCAAATGGTTTCCCTTATTATTTGATTCTGTTTCTATGAATGTGGTGATAGCAAAATATGCAGAAGGATTTTGGGTACAGAGTTTGTTTGAAATGGGAAATGTCAGGCTCATAACAAAACCACCAAATACATCCTGTGTTTACAAAGTCACCAGATATTTTACATGCAAACTCAAGTTTCAGAAGCACTAGCACAGGGTGTGTCCTGGTGGGTTTGGTTGTGAATTGATCCTCATGACTCACTCTATTCTGCATTCAGCCAACTTGCACAACAGAGTAGCTTCGTGTTTCTCCATTTTGTGCATTAAATGGAAAGAATAATGTAACAATGTTTTCCACGCAAAACGGAAAGGATCTCCTGTTGACATCACACAATCACAGAAATGATCAGCATTGTTTCAGTACAAGATCAACTTTTTCCCCCAAATATTTGTTTTTTTTTTTATATATCAATATTTTTTATTTTGATATTGCGGGGTCCAGTTTAGGGTTAGGTATACAAATATGCTTCATTCAGGCACCCTTGTTGATAAGGGGTGTCTCCCCGAAAATCAACTTATTTAATTGTTTCTACTATAAAATTGTTTCTACTATTAGCCAGGATTTCCACTGGCACCTACAAAAATAATATTAAACATTATTGACACACTTAGAAACTTTTAAACTACAGTGGCAATTGCTTGTATCAATCTCATATTCCAATGACTGTGTAGACAAGGAACAGACATACAATCATATTTATGGAAAAACGGAGCAACAAGAAGAAATAAATATATGCAAATACAAAAATAGGAATAATAATTGGTGTATTTGTTTCCCTGAACTGCCACAAAAATGACCACGAAGAGATGGCTTAAAATGACAGACTGCTGGTTACAGCTCTGGTACTAGAGCCACAGGTGACAGTGACTGTCCCCCACAGACATAGTCAGAGAGGCTTCTGAGTACCACAGCCTAAGCTCTGGACTCTGCAACACAAACATGACAGGAATGGAGGTGGAAGACAGTGGAATCCCTCCAAAAGCTGGCCTCTAAAATCTCCTGAATGCGGGAAGAGTAGCCTTTACCAAGGAGCACACCTCCAGAGCCTTCCAGATCCTGAGTGCTCAGACCAGGGAGAGCTTCACTGTCAGGAGACTGGGCTGGTGGAGTGAAACACATAAAATTAAGAGGGCCATGGGGTTAAAAGCCATGGAAAATCCTGAGTCCCATAATGCTGCAGGTGTAAGTTAATGGTTAACAAGACTGTACTTTCGAAGCTCTGTTTCTAAGCTTGTTTTCCTCCTTCCAGGATTGTTCTCACATAGGCCCTAAAGAAAGCAGTCACTATTTCTGATTATCTTTATGTTCTGATCCTCAGAGAAAGCTGTTTGTGAGATTAATGAACTTATTTTCCCTTAGACAATGAGTCTTAGGTCCTTTAGACCTCTCAGGTTGTGTCCAGAAGTTTGGCATCTTACACAGCTCTCTGTAAAGTTGTATGAAGATGCTATAAATGGTAATCAGCCATAATATCTGCCTGGCAATCAGGTGTCTGGAGGTCGCAAGATTTGTAACTTCCCAACTGCTTATGTAAAACTTATTTTGAGATACATTTCAGAATTTGTATTTTAGTGGCCCAACTGGCCCCACACAGATCTGCTACCCATGCCGTGGAGCTGACTCAATATGTCCCAACCCCTGTGGCTTTTCCTAGCATGAAGATGGCTTGGACTTGTGACTCTATTCCCAATCAGCAGTATCCATTCCCTAGCCTCCTGCTTGTCAGATTACCTTTAAAAACCCAATCCTAGAAAATCTTGAGGAGGTGGATTTGAGAAATATCTCCTGTCTCCTGCTTGGCTGCCTTGCAAGAATTAAAAATTTTTTTTTCTGCTGCAATGGCTGCGGCCTTGGTGAACTGTCTCTATGTAGATGGCATAAGAACCCAGTCAAATGGTGACATAAACTCTGATTTTGCCCTTTAGAAGGGCGTGCCCACGGTCACCGTTAACTTCAGCTAGTGAGCATTGGCCCAAAGACCACAGAGGTGAACATGGGAGTGTTTCAGGCCTTGCTCACCTCTAAAGCCACACACAGCCCTCCTGCTGGGGACATTCTCAAGAAAAAAATAATGGGGAAATTGTAATAAGCTAAAGTTAGTCCTGTTTTTTCAACTAATGAATATTATTTCATCTTTTTTATCTTTTCCACTTTAATTTTTCTCCAAATCAAATTACATTCATTGCTTTTTGTCTCATCACCAACTTATTTCTATACTGTCGTCATATTTTGGATACCCTGTCCAATGACTGAATCTCTCCAATGTTACCAGATGAGGCTCTCCTAAGCTTTCTCTTAATTTCATTGATTGTATGTTTCAGGTCTTTAATTTCTATTTGATTTGTGACTTCTGTTTTTTTCTCCTTTTCCATTTTTTCAGAAGTGCTTGCAGTTACGTATCAAAAGGATTTTATAATTTAAAAAACAATCTGTAACATAATACCACCATCTGAGTTGTTTCTGTCTTCCTGAGTACAGCTTCTCCTCTCTCATTTAAAGTAGTATTTTTCCTGGTCCTTGACATGACTTTTTAAA
>NW_006946232.1:0-758 GCF_000164805.1 Carlito syrichta | reverse complement strand
GTGAGATTCCAACTCAATCAATCAATATTGTCTGTATAGCTACCACACCATAAAAACAAAAAACAAAATGGATTAGCTGGGCATGGTGACATGTGCCCATGGAAGGCTGATCCTGAGGTTTTCTTGAATCCAGAAGTTTGAGACCAGCATAGGCTACATAGAAAAACTTCAGAATTGTCTATATTGTTCTCTGCAAAAAGAATCAAAATATTAGCTAGGCATGATGGCATGTACTCATAGTTTTAGATACTTGGGAGGCTGAGTCTGTAGGATTGCTGACCCTAGGAGTTTGAGGCTGCAGTGAGCTATAATCATGCCACTGCACTTCAGCTGGGTGACAGGGTAAGAACAAGATTCAAAAATAAAGAGACATAACAGCTAATATAAATAACTTTGTCTCTATCTAAAATAATTTGTTCTATGCCTTAATACTACACAATTAAAATGTTCTTCTGTCTGTGAGCTTCCTTTTCCAGATATTGTCAGAAGTAGGCAAAACTTATGTCCTTAAAAAAATGTTAATTCTTTATTCTGTTTAGAAAAAAACCCTTTTCTTTTGACCTGTTTGTTAGCTTACAAAATTGGATAAAAAAACAAAGATTACCTTTCTCTCCAAAATTTTTAAACTATTCAGAATTCCACTGGTCCCGATCTGTTTTTTTTTATTATTATTATTATTATAAAGATGTGGGGTACATTTCAGGTTTAGGTATACAAACGTTGATTATGCAGGTACCCTTGTTGATGAGGTGTTCCCG
>NW_006946230.1:0-815 GCF_000164805.1 Carlito syrichta | reverse complement strand
CTTTAAAATAAAAAAAAATGTTTTAAAAAATGCTTTAAAAATTTAAAAAAAAAGAACACATGGCTAGTGCATTACATGCAGAAATCAACATTTACATGATGGAAGGTAAAGGCTTGATTTATTTTAGCCCAAAGAATAAAAGACGTAAGGTAGACACATCACTTAAAAGTTTTATCCATCTCAGCACAATTCAATCCCAGCAATCTCCAGAATGAAAAATACCTTCCAAACTGCTCTGTATTTGACATAACAGCTAAATGCAATATCTGACCCCAGAGTGAAAATAACAATAACTGATAAAGCAATGCAGTAATCTGCTATCAGATAGATAATCTGGAAAAGGGTATATGGCTACGTTAATATTTTTACTTTTCTGTATCTTTGCAGTTATGTCCAAATAAATAAAACCATTTAAAAATAAAATAAATGACCATTTAAAAATAAAATAAATGAGCATTTAAAAGAACATTAAAAACCACCAGAATCACTTTGTATAAGTAGTGACAACTGAAAAAATAATGTTTAATTATGATGAGAAATACGAGCTAGGGAAATCACTTTATTACAAAAAATCCCTAGGGTTGATGGACGTTCAACATGCAATATTCCCTTCAAGCTTAAGCACTATAATTAACATAGATTCCTTGTGCTTCACGCACCCTAGCATTTACTTTTTACACTTACAAACACATAAATGTATACATCAACTATACACTTTTCCACGTGGTACTTTCTTTTTATTTTTTATTTTTAAATTTCACAAAGAACTTTCTAAATGCTTTTTCTATCTCTCCTCCCTTTATCTCTGCTCCCTC
>NW_006946229.1:0-728 GCF_000164805.1 Carlito syrichta | reverse complement strand
ACATTTTAGGGAGACAGACATTACCAGCAAAGGATATTAAATCAATACATGTAAGTCATACGTTGGTTCAGCCTGAAAGCCAGGGCATCTCAAAATGGAGGCTTACAGTTCACAGGTGGATTGAAAGATTTTCTGTTTTTTTAATTTTTTAAAATTCAGGGTCAGATGCAGGGAGTCCATTCAGTCAGTCAGGGGCTCAGAACTTTATTTTTAGTTCCCATTCTGGCCTCTTCTGGTGAAGACTTGTCAGAGGCAACACCAATGGCCAAATCTTAATTTTGGCCCATATTGTTGCCAGAGTGGTGACTACCCTGCCCTGATTCCATCTTGCCTCTTGGAGGTTCCCCTATGGCCAAAGATGTAGAGCCAAAAGACTTAAAGCCAACTTAAACACTCCAGGTGAGATGGGAATGGAGGAGGGCAGGAATTCACTAGCTCTTAAAATCTTTAAGGCAATGTAAGAGCCAAAAACTAAATGCCAAAAGTACAAAAGTCACTTATTTGTAAATTCTATGCATTGAGCTACAGTTATCTAGGTTTTGACTACAGACTTGTAGCAATTAGTTATACAAAAGAGCAGCACTTCTTAAAGAACATAAAGCTAAGGAATTTGGAGACTTTTGTTGTACCACAATTTTTTTTTTAAGTTGGGTGTCTCACTGTCATCAACGTTGGTGTACAGTGGCATGATCTTGGCTCACCACAGCAATCCTCTCACTTCAGTCTCG
>NW_006946228.1:0-747 GCF_000164805.1 Carlito syrichta | reverse complement strand
CATGATGGAATATTATGCAGCCCATAAAATAACCAAATATGGACTTTGCAGAAACTGGATGAATTTCGAGTCTATTTTACTCAGTGATCTATCACAGAAGCAAAGAACAGAGTACAATATGTTCTCACTTATAAATGGAACTTGAACGATTATAATACTATAAGAAAGGGATTGCCAGTAGTGGAAAACTTTCAAGGGCAGGGGGATGGGATTGGCAGTTGAGGGAAACTGCCAGGACAGGGAGGGGAACACCTCATCAACAAGGGTACCTGCATAATCAACGTTTGTATACCTAAACCTGAAATGTACCCCACATCTTTATAATAATAAAAAAAAGAAAACAGATCGGGACCAGTGGAATTCTGAATAGTTTAAAAATTTTGGAGAGAAAGGTAATCTTTGTTTTTTTAAACAATTTTGTAAGCTAACAAACAGGTCAAAAGAAAAGGGATTTTTTTCTAAACAGAATAAAGAATTAACATTTTTTTAAGGACATAAGTTTTGCCTACTTCTGACAATATCTGGAAAAGGAAGCTCACAGACAGAAGAACATTTTAATTGTGTAGTATTAAGGCATAGAACAAATTATTTTAGATCGAGACAAAGTTATTTATATTAGCTGTTATGTCTCTTTATTTTTGAATCTTGTTCTTATCCTGTCACCCAGCTGAAGTGCAGTGGCATGATTATAGCTCACTGCAGCCTCAAACTCCTAGAGTCAGCAATCCTACAGACTCAGCCTCCCAA
>NW_006946227.1:0-710 GCF_000164805.1 Carlito syrichta | reverse complement strand
GCATTAGGTCTGAAATGTTGGACTAAAAATTGACCACTTTGTTTCAGTCACATAGACTTGGATTTCAAGAGCAATTTTAAGTTCACAGCAAAACTAGGCATCAAGTACAGTGAGTTGCTATACAGTCCCCCACCCCATATACACCTCTCCCCATGACAGCACCTCTGTCAGAATGACACACTGTTAAGTCAGTGAATTCACATTGTCACATCAGTGTCACCCACAGTCAATTTTGTATTAGGGTTCACTATTTTTTCTTAAGTCAAGGTCTCACTCTGTCCCCTTGGCTGGAATGCAACGGCACAGTGACAGCTCGACCCAGCATCAACACTTGGGCTCAAGTGATCCTTCCACCTCAGTCTCCCAAGTAGCTAGAACTACAGGCATGTGTCACCATGCTCAGCTAATTTTTTATATTTGTGGAGATGAAGTCTCACTATGTTGCCCATGCTGGTCTTGAACTCCTGGGCTCAAGTGTTTCTCACATCTGATCCTGGGTTCACATGAAATAAGCTAAATCAGTTACTACATCAAGTTGCTAGCAAAGTAATAATATTAACCACCTCCATTTTGTTTAAAACTTTCATCTTAGTTACCTACCCGACCTAAGAATCAATGCCTACGTGTGATTACAGTAATGTTCCCATGACCACAGACCCTAGTTTTGTATCCTTTGGGAGATTATGCTGAGCGTTGCCTACTGACTGTTA
>NW_006946226.1:0-697 GCF_000164805.1 Carlito syrichta | reverse complement strand
GACAGCAGATCATGGGGCTTATCAGTCTCACACCTTCATGAGATAATCTCCATTATAAATTCCCTCTGTATATCTATATGTATTTCCATTTGTTCTGTTTCTCTGAAGAGCCCTTATTAACAAAGCTTCTTTGCTTTGGAAAGTAAGAGTGATTATCTTCTAACTTGCAAAACTAGTTCCTTGAAATTTACATTTTATAGAACAGAGAAGATATTTTTCTGAAATTACTGACTAGAACTGTCCAAGATTTAGGATAGTTCTGAAGTGTAAAATAAAGGGAAATAAAACTACAATGTTGGGGAAGGAGGGAGGTGTGCAGCGGGTACAAAAAAATAGTTGTGCACAAAATATAACCTTTTAAAACACATTTTTGTAATTACCTAATTTCTACTCAGAGTCTCCATTCTGCTGAAGGTTAGAAACTAAGTTTCTATTGATATGGGCCCTCCCCTTCTTTCCCTGTGGTTTCATCCTTATCCTGGTGGCTACGGAGAGCCAAGATGTCAAGGACATGAGGCTGTTGGGCAAGGCCCATTGACAGGAATTTGATGTCACATCTTCTCACCCAACCTGCAAGGCTGGCCCAGGCACCAGCTTTGCCCCATGCTCACCAGCAAGGGCAAAGTACCATCAGGCCTCCACTGTTTTGGGGCAATGTGGCTCAGAGGATCTGGAATCTGTTCACACATCTCCAGTG
>NW_006946225.1:0-803 GCF_000164805.1 Carlito syrichta | reverse complement strand
AGTCAGGAATCTGGGGTTCAAATGGCCCTCCAGGTAAACTGCGATGTAGATAGTTCACATTTCATATTGTTCCAAACACTGCTTTAGACCTTAACAGAGAGCTCACTAAAAAGTTCCATTTATCTGATAAGGTTAAAACTTTTATATAGGATTTGGGAAAACCCTAGTTAGCATTAAGTAGAGTATTTCCCCTATTGATTACAAGCAAATTCTGTAAAATATTTAAAGAAGTTTATTCTGAGTCAAATATGAATGACCATAACCTAGGAAACAGCCTCATGAGGACCCGAGGACCTGTGCCCTATGGAAGTTTGGTTACACCTTGGTTTTATACATTTTAGGGAGACAGACATTTACCAGCAAGGATATAAATCAATACATGTAAGTCATACGTTGGTTCAGCCCTGAAAGCCAGAGCATCTCAAAATGGAGGCTTACAGTTCACAGGTGGATTGAAAGATTTTCTGTTTTTTAATTTTTTTTGATTCAGGGTCAGATGCAGGGAGTCCATTCAGTCAGTCAGGGGCTCAGAACTTTATTTTTGGTTCCCATTCTGGCCTCTTCTGGTGAAGACTTATCAGAGGCAACACCAATGGCCAAATCTTAATTTTGGCCCATATTGTTGCCAGAGTGGTGACTACCCTGCCCTGATTCCATCTTGCCTCTTGGAGGGTCCCCTACGGCCAAAGACTAGAGCCAAAAGACTTACAGCCAACTTAAACACTCTAGGTGAGATGGGAATGGAGGAGGGCAGGAGTTCACTAGCTCTTAAAATCTTTAAGGCACTGTAAGAGCCAAAAACC
>NW_006946224.1:2261-3034 GCF_000164805.1 Carlito syrichta | reverse complement strand
GCAAGCAATGACTTATCAAGGTTAGTTTTAAAGATCAACACTTGTAATCAGGAAATGGGATTTTAGGAAACAACAGAAAACAGCATAGTTGGATAAGTAAAATAGATAGAAAACATTCCTACTATAATCACTGAAGAGAGAGAAGCCTTTCTACAATGTCACAGCCAACATTTGTTCAACACAAGTCCATCTCATTTTTATTTCTTACTTCACTATCTGCAACACTGCACATCAGTTAAATATTAGTGGAGGAAAATATTTACACTGATGCAAAAATAAAGTCAACAAGGCTGATGTTCGTATGATGCCCAAAAATTATGTTTAAAAGGTCTATGTACGCCAAACATCTAAATATTTGGGAAAGTCTACAAAACAAATGCCATTTGGATCAATTTCTGGGGTGACTGATTGTATCGCCCATGTTTCCCCGACAATTCAGCATAATAGAGAATGTTACTTCCAACAATCAAGCCAGTATCTGGGCAGAAACACAGCCAGGTCCATTGCTACCATCAATGAAAACATGTGCTGGACAAATAACACAACTGACTGTTTGATGTCCTTCTGCAGCCAAATTGTGATCCTCTGATTGTTTATATTAGGAAAATTCTGTTAACTTTGAAACTCTGGAAGCCCTGATGGAGGTAAACCATTGGCTCTGATCCAGGCAGAGTTGAAGAAGACAGACAGCAGGTGCTGTGGAGAGCTGGCCAAATAGTGGGACTTGGACTTCGGAGGACCCCCATGCACTGCAAGAACAGCTGCCTGCCTCC
>NW_006946224.1:0-499 GCF_000164805.1 Carlito syrichta | reverse complement strand
TTGCATTCGGACTAAGGAAAGGTTTCCCTGCTAGAGGATTTGCACACTGAAGAAAGGCTGGTAGGTGCTTTAAAAACCCAGCTTTGAATTTTTCATAAGATTATTTTAGATTTGTGGGAGGAAGATTATTACAAAATCTGTGGCCAAAAGTACTTTTCTTGCAATTTTAAATTTTTTTTAGAAAGAATAAACCAAAGTATTTCACACACACACACACAAATGTCTAATTTGATTTAAAGCCATGGGTCAGTTTCTTCACCTGCTCATGAATATCACATTCTCATTAATACCCAAGGATCCATGGAAACCTCACTGAAAAACCACAAAACCTCCATGTGGATTAAAATGGGAGCTTTTTTCCCCGTAACTGTGTATGTTATATTGAATATCAGTATATCAACTCTGGTTGCTGAAACATAATTTTGTTAACATTAATAGTTGTATGAATGAACCTACATGTTGTTAATTCTTAGACTAGATCAAATATACAGTATTGCTC
>NW_006946223.1:0-3189 GCF_000164805.1 Carlito syrichta | reverse complement strand
GGAATTGGTTGCCAATTTCAACTTCTTAAGAGGGACTCTGCATTTCTAAGGGTACTACAGTTTGAGGTTTTACATTAAATCTGTGATCCATTTAGAGTTAATTTTTGGGTATGGGGATAGGTGGGGTCCTGCTTCAATCTTCTACATGTGGTCAGCCTCTGGCTTATTTTTAAGAGATCTATTGACTGGACAGAGAATTTCCTGAGTTGATTTGTAAGGTGGATTTTCCCTACAGTGTTCCATTCTTTCTCTCTCTCTCTCTCTCTTCTTTCTTATTTTCCAGATGATTTTCTTGACCCTGCTTTTGGGCCACTCTACACGCTTTATTTAGACTATAATATTTTTTAATTTTCAAGAGCCTGTTCTTACTCTTTGGTTTTTCCTTTTTATTTTTTTTTATATTTTTTATTTTTATTTATTTTTATTTTTTTGAGTTGGAGTCTCACTCTGTTGCCCAGACTGGAGTGCAGTGGCCGCTCCCGGCCACTGCAGCCTCGACCTGCTGGGCTCCGGCGATCCTTCCGCCTCAGCCTTCCGAGTAGCCAGAATTACAGGCAAGCGCTACCACGCCCAGCTGATTTTTTAATTTATTGTAGAGATGAGGTCTCGCTGCCCAGGCGGGTCTCGAACCTGCGGGCTCAGGCAATCCACTCACCTCAGCCTCCCAAAGGCGCGGGATTACAGGCTGAGCCACCGATCCCGGCTGTTTTTCCTTTTTATCACAGCACTCTGTTCCGGTTTTTTGGATGCACTATTGTTTTATGATTTAAAAATCATTGTAAAGAGTTTCAGTTATGTTCAATATTACTATTTAAGCAGATAGGTAAAAGAGTAAACTACTTTATAACGCTAGCCGTCTAAAATTTTTCAGGTGGAAAGTGTTCTTGTTTAAGTTGATAGACCTTTCTTCAAGTTGCTAGAAAACACAAATACAACAATTTGTGTTTCAAAGTGTCTGTGAAAGGAAGACAGTCAGTACCATTTGTTTAACCAAAATTTCTCTTGCTCTCTGTCATTAAAAAACTAGTGGTTACTTTGAATTTAGTCTAAAGTCGAAAATAAATCCAAAAAGAAGAGAGACTGAAGAAATATCACAATCCTTGAATTTACAAGACAGATGGCATAAAATTAGTGAGAGAGAATGTTTGTACTGGCTCATCTGATAAAGAATTGGTATCCAAAATAGACAAAACTTGTACTACTCAACAGTAAAAAAAGAAACAACCCAACTAAAAAATGGGCAAAACACATGACCGACATCTCACAAAAGCAGATAGCAAACAGGCATGTGAAAAGAGGATATTGCGTGTTATCTAGGAACAGTCAGTTCAGATGACAGTAGAATGCCACCACACACCTATTGGGGTGGGGAAAACCCAACACAATTGGGCCAGTGAGGAGGTGGAGCTGTAGAAATACATTCACTGCCAGCAAACTCCTGGGCTCAAGCAATTCTCCTGCCTTGGCCTCCCAAGCGCCCAACAGGGCAACCACTTTGGAAGACAGTTTGGCAGTGTCTTAGAAGACTAATCACCCTTTTACCATATAACCCAGAGATTACGTTCCCTGGTATTTACACAAATATGGTGAAAACTTATGACCCCTCAGACACTGTCACATGATTGTTTATAGGAGTCTTACCCATAGTTGCCAGAACTTGTACATGACCCAGATATCCTTCAGTGGGGAATGGATGGATCAGTGGTGGCCATCACACAATGGTCTGTCATTCAGCACTAAAGAAATGATCTATTGGGACATGGAAAAGCGTGAAGGAGGTTTTGATACATGTTACTAAGTGCAAGGAGCCAGTCTAAAATAACTGCACATGTGTGATTCCAACTAGACAATGTTCAGGCAAAGGCAAAGCTGTGGAGACAGGAAAAGGTTCAGTGGAGTCCTCGAGGTTGTGAAGGGATGAGTAGGTGGAGCCAAAATTTTTATTATATTTTCTATTTTGGGGTCCCCAAGCCCCGGGCCATGGATGGCCTGTTAGGAAGGAGGCCACACAGCAGGAGGCGAGAGGTGGACCAGAGAGCAAAGCTTTATATTTACAGCTGCTCCCCATCACTCACATTACCACCTGAACCTCATCTCCTGTCAGATCAGGGTGGCATTAGATTCTCACAGGGGCATGAACCCTATTGTGAACTCTGCATGTGAGGGATCTAGTTTGCCTGCTCCTTATGAGAATCTAATGCCTGCTGATCTGAGGTGGAGCCAAGGCAGTGGTGGTAGCTCTGAGAAGTGGTTGAAAATATAGATTAACATTAGTATTGAGGTATGATTGCACAGAAGCCATAATAAATTATTTGCTTGAAGACTTGTATAAAACTCTATCATTGAGTGGCAAGTGAGTTGATGTACTTCAATTGTACACCTGCATCTTGTGGCAGGTTTTAAGTCAGAATGTGACACTTATCTTAGTCTGTGCATGTCCTGTCTACTATTTTATTTACCACTTCAGTCCTCACCTCTCTTATTTAATAGTGAGTTGTTTGATTAATTCATTATACATTACAACTCAATAGCAACAATAAAGTGCCCAATAAATGTCATGCACTCGAGTCATCCTGAAACCATCCCCTCCTGGTTTGTGGAAAAATCGCCTTCCAAAAAACCAGTCCCTGATTCCAAAAAGTGTTGGGGACTGCTGTTCTAAATAATACTATAGGATGAATGCATGTCACTATCCATTTGTGCAAAAACCAAGTGTGTGTTATGACCGAGTAAGCGAGAAGTTACGCCAGTAAGTTGTCTAATTAATTATAAATTTATTAAATGCATGAGTCAAGAGTAGGCAAATACCAGAAAACTCCTGGCAAATTGGTGCAGTTTGTGACAAGCTTTTATAGGTAAAATTTGCAGCAGTGGCTATATAGCAACTTAGTGACCATAGCATCTATTAACTAACGACTTGGCAACTAAAATGGGAACTTCGGTTGTTAGTGAGCTTTGATTATTTTCATGTCAGGCAGGTATAGCCAGTGTTCAGAAAGTCCCTGGAGTTCTGCCATTAAGATATAGTTTAAAGTAGTTACATAGAGACATGGAAGAAGAAGCATACAGTGGAGTTACCTTGGTTAGGTCACTAACAGAATATAAGAACAAACTATGCAAATGTCAAAGTGTAACATTTGATTTCAGTTAACAAAGCATACAATTACATGGAAGCTATCACAAAGGAGG
>NW_006946222.1:0-604 GCF_000164805.1 Carlito syrichta | reverse complement strand
TTATCATGCAACCTCAGGTTGATGGGATCCCTTCTCAATGGATGCTTATGAATTCTCCCCATTTTGTTTTTTAAAACTGGGTTCATTTTAAAGTTCAGTGTGATTACTTGTTACTTACCCCAAGTGACTCTATTTTTGATTTGATCTTTTAAGGCCTAGTGTAGGAATTTAGTTCAAAACAATGGCCTACCATAAATTTTATTTAATACAGAGGAACAATGTAAAAGACTACAGATAAGAAGATGAATGAGACACAGACCCAGCCGTTATGTTCACAATCTAATGGGAGTGTTGAAAGTTGGCTCCCAGCCGGGCTAGGTGGCTCAGCCTGTAATCCCGCGCCTTTGGGAGGCTGAGGTGAGTGGATTGCCTGAGCCCGCGGGTTCGAGACCCGCCTGGGCAGCGAGACCTCATTTCGACAATAAATCAAAAAATCAGCTGGGCGTGGTAGCGCATGCCTGTAATTCCGGTTACTTGGAAGGCTGAGGGGGAAGAATCGCCGGAGCCCAGCAGGTCGAGGCTGCGGTGGCCGGGAGCGGCCACTGCACTCCAGTTTGGGCGACCGAGTGAGAGTCCAACTCAAAAAAAAAAAAAAAAAAAAAAA
>NW_006946221.1:0-712 GCF_000164805.1 Carlito syrichta | reverse complement strand
ATAGAAACTGGAGGAGTGGGGAAGATGTTTTTCTGACTTACATAATCTTTCAATGTATTGAACGACCAGGTGAAAAGGCAAATATAATCATACTGATATGTTTAAAAAATGACAATGTTAAGCTCTTTGCAATTTACAAGAAGTGAACAAAATAATGTGACACTAAGAGTTGAAAACAAAAAGGTGTATATATAAATGCAATCAACTTTTCCATTTTAATATCTGAAATAGTTATATATTTTAAAATTGGTAGTCTCTTAGGGCGATGACAAGTTCAATTAGTAGCATTTTACTGCCTTTCCACATTGATGGAATTATGAGTTACAGAGTAAGCTAAAGAAAACCAGAGTAGCTCCAGTGCTACATTTGGTTTAGCGTCTCTCTTCAAATTACTCAGAATAATTTTGAAAGAAGACAGAACATTTGAAAGAACAAAACTGGATAAACCAATACAAAAGAGATGTCTGATCATCATTTTCATGAGGAAAGGTATTAAAAGAAAAATGTGAAAATTAGTGTAGAAAATCTCTAACAGGTTCATAAAGGGCTATTGTATTTGCTATCGGTGACTAAGTGACTATGTGAATGTCCACCATGAGTCAACAGAGAGGTAAAATGTGTCAGAGACACATACAGGTTTATGTGCCAGAGTTGGAACCAGCAGATGAAATGTACATATAAGATGACAAACTATATATCAGAAGCTTTCAAA
>NW_006946220.1:0-2957 GCF_000164805.1 Carlito syrichta | reverse complement strand
ACTTAGTGACCATAGCATCTATTAACTAACGACTTGGCAACTAAAATGGGAACTTCGGTTGTTAGTGAGCTTTGATTATTTTCATGTCAGGCAGGTATAGCCAGTGTTCAGAAAGTCCCTGGAGTTCTGCCATTAAGATATAGTTTAAAGTAGTTACATAGAGACATGGGAGAAGAATCATACAATGGAGTTACCTTGGTTAGGTCACTAACAGAATATAAGAACAAACTATGCAAATGTCAAAGTGTAACATTTGATTTCAGTTAACAAAGCATACAATTACATGGAAGCTATCGCAAAGGAGTTCTATAACAGTCAGTAGGCAACGCTCAGCATAATCTGCCCAAAGGAGACAAAGCTAGGGTCTGTGGTCATGGGAACATTACTGTAATCACACGTAGGCATTGATTCTTAGGTCGGGCAGGTAACTAAGATGAAAGTTTTAAACAAAATGGAGGTGGTTAATATTATTACTTTGCTAGCAACTTGATGTATTAACTGATTTAGCTTATTTCATGTGAACCCAGGATCAGATGGGATAAACACTTGAACCCAGGAGTTCAAGACCAGCATGGGCAACATAGTGAGACTTCATCTCCACAAATATAAAAAATTAGCTGAGCATGGTGACACATGCCTGTAGTTCTAGCTACTTGGGAGACTGAGGTGGAAGGATCACTTGAGCCCAAGTGTTGATGGTGGAGCGAGCTGTCACTGTGCCGTTGCATTCCAGCCAAGGGGACAGAGTGAGACCTTGACTTAAGAAAAAAGAAAATAGTGAACCCTAATACAAAATTGACTGTGGGTGACACTGACGTGACAATGTGGATTCACTGACTTAACAGTGTGTCATTCTGACAGAGGTGCTGTCATGGGGAGAGGTGTATATGGGGTGGGGAACTGTATAGCAACTCACTGTACTTGATGCCTAGTTTTGCTGTGAACTTAAAACTGCTCTTGAAATCCAAGTCTATGTGACTGAAACAAAGTGGTCAATTTTTAGTCCAACATTTCAGACCTAATGCATTTA
This sequence comes from Carlito syrichta, assembly GCF_000164805.1. Lineage (NCBI taxonomy): Eukaryota > Metazoa > Chordata > Mammalia > Primates > Tarsiidae > Carlito > Carlito syrichta. The sequence continues at coordinate 1,927 of NW_006946220.1, read as the reverse complement.
AATCTACATTTACCGCTCACAGCAGTCCCTGGGTGGATCACATTCTCACTTTGCTGCTCAGAACATTTCTGAAACTCCTATTTCAAAATTGTCTTTACTATAGATTAATAGCCCCAGTCTTCTCCCACTGCATAAAAAAAAAAGATAATATGTGGCCATTTTAGAAAACAAAGACACTGCAGAAAGGAACAAGAAAAAAGGAAACATTTTGGTGGTCACATTCTTATTTTATTGTTTTATTTTATTTTTTTACAGACAATATCTTGCTATGTTCCCCAGGATGGCCTCAATCTCCTGGGCCCAATAATCCTTCTGCCTCGAACTTCCCAGTACCTGAGACTATATTCTTTAAGTCTTCTTACAAAGTAGGACTCTAATGTGGTCTGGTAACTTTTTTTCTGTCTCTCTCTCTCTAAGAGATATTTTGCCAATAATTTTCAAAGTCATTACACATTTTGTAAAACTTGATCTTTAATGATTGCAGTGAATGTATTATCACTTGATCACCCCTCTCCTGTTGAGTAATCCTGCTATTTGCAGGCTGCCTTTTCCAACTCACAAACACATTTTATTAGGAAATTTGTATAGTTCTTACATCCAAAATAGTCCAAAGGTGACACTAAGGAGAACTTAAAACATGGAAAATATCCCACTCCAATCCAGTGTCACTGGGGCCTTTCTCCTCTGTCCTGGAAGAGACTCTTCTTCAAGCAGTGTTATAACAAGCCACCAGGGACATTGATGGAATCCAGAAGAATTCAAGTCATTGTCTCTGCTGTTTTTATTGATTACTATTAAATGTACAATTTACACAGAAGTGTGTGTAGGATATCCATTCGTTTTTAATAATAATAAGATAAACACCATGCCGACTAAGACCCAGAGCATCCTCTGTCTCCCAGAAGCCCAAATGTGCCTTTCCATGGCTCCCCTCCCTCCCACCTAGGGTAATGACCATACTGAAGTTTTTTTTTTTTTTATTTGAGTCAGAGTCTCACTCTGTCATCCAAGCTGGAGTGCAGTGGTAGGCTCACCGTTCACTGCAGTCTCATACTCCTGGGTTCAGGTGAGCCTTCTGCCTTGGTCCCTCAAAGTGCTGGGATGAAAGACATGAGACATAGTGCCTGGCCCCATCCTGGCTTTAATGTCAATCATTCCCTTTTTCTTTATGGCTCTACCAACTATGTATGGAACATTAAAAATACACATTTGCTTACCTTTTTCAAGTTTAAACTTTACATGAATGAAGTATACATTTACTTTTTGATGAATTATGTTCAACAGTATCTAATTTTCCCAATGAAATTTCATATCAAAGGAAAGTCTCAGATATAAACCAAGTCCACAAAATTTTCATTTAAATTTTCTGTTTCTGTGGTTTTCTGGCCTGTAAGCAGAATTTTAGGGTCCTATAAGTTTTCTCTCTAATGCCTCTTAAAGTGACACATCTTCTGCTGACGTCAATTCCTGGCATGGTGCCAAGTGCCAACGAGAGTTCATGCTCTTATCCCATTTATTTTTCCTATTAGAAGGCTTATTTATTTAACTTCCTTTTTAATGTTTTCCACCTCCACAGCTTTACTAAGGTATACTCGAATAATAAAAATACGTGTATTTATTCCCATGCTTATCTTTTTATGGTGAAAAGATTAATATTTCTTGAGGGATTCACTAGATACATGGGTTGTTTTTCCAAAATCAACTTGATGGGTTGTAAGCCACATAGCTTAGTGAATAGAATTATCACAGTAAGTGTGGCAGATAGGAAGGCTTAGCATTGCTTCATGGAACTGATGCACACACGTGCATGAGTGTGTGTGTGTGTGTGTGTGTGTGTGTGTGCATGCATGAATGTGCTACATCCCAGGCTAAGACATCTTACAACTGGTTACAGTAAAAAAATGTGAAAGCCACTATAACAAGATGA
>NW_006946219.1:0-807 GCF_000164805.1 Carlito syrichta | reverse complement strand
TTTGTTTTACTTAACCCCATGCACTCAGTTTAGAGATGAGCACATATGAGGAGAAACCCATACCAAAACAAAACAAAACGCCGGAATTTATTTATAAAAATTGTATAGTTATTCATACATATTTCAACTTCAGTTGCCTTCAAAGTACTGTCCATCTGATGTAACACACCTATCAAGAGACTTTTTCCACTGCTCAAAACAGTTTTTGAACTTGTCAATTTTGATGCCTTTTAGTGCTTCTGCCGTTTTTTGTTTCACCTTTTCCATATCAGCAAAATGTTTCCCTTTGAGGATATTTTTCATTTGGAGAAACAAAAAAAAGTCCCTTGGGTAGAGATCAGATGAATAGGGAGGGTGGGGTATGGGGGTCATGCCATTTTTGGTAAAAACAAACAAACAAACAAAAACTGCTGAATGAATTCTCAGTGAGGTGTGGATAAGTGTGCTTGTAAATCACCCATCATGAAGTGGATAAATGCATTCAAAGAATCTCCAAAAAAAAAAAAAAATTTAACTGAAGTCAAACACAGCCTCTCACAACAATGCGATGGGTTCCTAGAACACTTACTTAATGCAAAAAGCCTGTACTACGAGGGGCCTGCCCTCCAAAAGATAATTCCGGTTTGGGGGGGGTCCTCCCTTATATTAGGCTATCAGAAAAAAGGCTTCCTGGGGTCAAAAGGAGACACAAAAAAAGGCAGATGAGGTTCTGTGTGTGAGTCCTGGTGGGTAGCGAGTAAAACAAGATCCAAGTGCCTGGCAGGACTATTTTAGGCAGTCTGAGGAGTGTAGCCAGAGGCTGGATCA
>NW_006946218.1:0-813 GCF_000164805.1 Carlito syrichta | reverse complement strand
CATGTAATGCACTAGCCATGTGTCTTTTTTTAAAACTATAAAAGCATTTTTTAAAACATATTTTTATTTAAAGTGGTGGGGGTACAGTTAAGGGTTAGGTATATAAATATGCATCATTCAGGCACCCTTGTTGATAAGGGGTGTCCCCCTGACGCCAGACAGATATTGACTCTCGTTAATCCCACCACCCTTGCCTTTCCTGTTCCCCCCCATAGATTCCCACCACTGTTGATCCTTTACTTATAGTATTATGATGGATGGTCAAGGTCCACTTATGAGTGAAAACATGTGATACTCAGATCATTGTTCCTGTGAGAGATCACTCAGTATTATAGACTCTAGTTCCATCCGGGTTGCTGAGAAATTCATGATTTTCTTTTTTATACCTGAGTACTATTCCATCGTGTATATGTACCACATTTTTAAAATCCAATCCTCTTTTGATAGGGCAGCATGGTTGGCTACGGGTTCTTGCTACTGTGAACAATGCTGCAGTAAACATACATGTGCAGGTATCTTTTGATAGAGTGATTTGAGTTCTTCAGGGTATATTCCCAAGTAGGGGGATTGCGGGGTCATATGGGAGTTTGATATTATACCTTTTAGGAAGTGCCACACTGCTTTCCACAGAGGTTGGACTAGTTTATACTCCCACCAACACTGGAGAAGTGTTCCCTTTTCACCACATCCTCTCCAGCATGTGTTATTTTTTGAGTTATTGATAATGGTCATTCTGACTGGAGTTAGGTGATATCTCAGTGTAGTTTTAATTTGCATCTCCTTGATGATTAGTGAGGTTGAACATTCTTCATG
>NW_006946217.1:0-693 GCF_000164805.1 Carlito syrichta | reverse complement strand
ATCATAAATAAATATATATATATATACAATCATAAGGTCTTACTTAGGTGAATATCTGATATTCACTGGTTATAAAAATAGCAAGAAAATAACTTTAAATGATGACTAGCTTGGTTTAATATCTCAGTTTTCATAAATAACCTAGTTAAACTATTTAAAAATAAATGAATAGCCGGGCTCGGTGGCTCAGCCTGTAATCCCGCGCTTTGGGAGACCGAGGTGAGTGAATTGCCTGAGCCTGCGGGTTTGAGATCCACCTGGGTAACTTGGCAAGACCTCATCTCTACAATAAATCCAAAAAATTACCCGGGCTGGGAGCATGCACCTGTATTTCCGGCTACTTGGCAGGCTGAGGCGGAAGGATCGCCAGAGCCCAACAGGTCAAGGCTGCAGTGGCCAGGAGCGTGCCACTGCACTCGTCTGGGTGACAGAGTGAGACTCCACCTGAAAAATAAATAAATAAATAAATAAATAAATAAGGTAACTGATGAAATAAGTGCATGTAAGTGAACTTGTCATTTTAAATCTTAAAGTTATGTTGTATTAAATAGATAGTCATTAAAATCTGGTTCAATTTCCAATTTAAAAAAATTATATTACAAGAAAACATGTTTCTAAAAACAACTGGGTCATACCTGTAATCTTGACACTTTGAGAGGCTGAGGCAAGAGGCTTGCATGAGCCCAGAGTCCG
>NW_006946216.1:0-440 GCF_000164805.1 Carlito syrichta | reverse complement strand
GATGGGGATGTATGGGAAGCCAATTACAAAAAACAAAGTGGGAAAGACTGAAGGTCAATGCTGATTTTGGCAATTGAGAAATAGTTGAGCCTTCACCAAGTGTCACCAACATCTTCAGAAAGATAAGGGAAGAGTGCCAATACTGGAAATCTTGACATCAAGATAACATCATCTTGTTATAGTGGCTTTCACATTTTTTTACTGTAACCAGTTGTAAGATGTCTTAGCCTGGGATGCAGCGCATTCATGCATGCACACACACACACACACACACACACTCATGCACGTGTGTGCATCAGTTCCATGAAGCAATGCTAAGCCTTCCTACCTGCCACACTTTCTGTGATAATTCTATTCACTAAGCTATGTGGCTTACAACCCATCAAGTTGATTTTGGAAAAACAACCCATATATCTAGTGAATCCCTCAAGAAATATTAA
>NW_006946215.1:0-699 GCF_000164805.1 Carlito syrichta | reverse complement strand
TTGTACCCGCTGCACACCTCCCTCCTTCCCCAACATGTAGTTTTATTTCCCTTTATTTTACACTTCAGAACTATCGTAAATCTTGGACAGTCAGTAATTTCAGAAAAATATCTTCTCTGTCCTATAAAATGTAAATTTCAAGGAACTAGCTTTGCAAGTTAGAAGATAATCACTCTTACTTTCCAAAGCAAAGAAGCTTTGTTAATAAGGGCTCTTCAGTGAAACAGAACAAATAGAATACACATAGGTATACAAGAGGGGATTTATAATGGAGATTATCTCATGAAGTTGTGGAGACTGATAAGCCCCATGATCTGCTGTCTGTGAGCTGGAGACCCAGGAAAGCCAGGAGTGTAAGTCATTCTGAGTCCAAGGGCCTGAGAACCTGGCAGGTTGATGTTCAAAGGCAGAAGATGGATGTCCCAGCTCAAGAAGAAAGAGTATATTCGCCCTTGCTCCATCTTTTTATTCCATTCAGCAGATTGGACGATGCCCATCCACAGTGGGGAGAGTGTGTCTTCTTTACTCAGCCAACTGATACAGATGTTAATCTCCAGAATCACCCTCATAGACATATCCAGAAATAATGTTTTATCAGTTATCTGGGTATTCCTTAGCCTACTCAAGTGGACACATAAAATTAATCATCACAGAAGTCTTTAAAGTTTGTCTGCTAATGAAATGAGTAATATGGAGGCG
>NW_006946214.1:0-681 GCF_000164805.1 Carlito syrichta | reverse complement strand
TTTCAAGTTCACTGAGAATTGTTTTAGAGTTGAACACAACAAACCACCAAGGAAAGTGACTGGATAAGCATGCTTTGCAGGTGGATACTGGTTCCTTTATCATCACTTCCCTACTACCCTTCTGGTGTTGTTCATGCCACTCAAGCAAAAATTATTCAAATTATTATCTCAAGGTTTGTATCAGAAAAAACCCTAAATACACATTGGCTATGTTTTCAAGGACCTTCTCACATTATATTTTTATTGTGATTGAAAATATTCTTGGTTTTCTCAAATATACACAATTGAGTCTTATGTGAAGAAAAAATAATCTTCTATTTCTTTCTTTAGAATCTTTATCTCTTTTACAACTTCCCTCACCCCACTTCACTTCCCTCCATGCTAAACTAGATGGGGATGTATGGGAGGCCAATTACAAAAAACAAAGTGGGAAACACTGAAGGTCAATGCTGATTTTGGCAATTGAGAAATAGTTCAGCCTTCACCAAGTGTCACCAAGTATCTTCAGAAAGATAAGGGAAGACTGCCAATGCTGGAAATCTTGACATCAAGATAACATCATCTTGTTATAGTGGCTTTCACATTTTTTTACTGTAACCAGTTGTAAGATGTCTTAGCCTGGGATGCAGCGCATTCGTGCATGCACACACACACACACACACACACACACACACACACACG
>NW_006946213.1:0-748 GCF_000164805.1 Carlito syrichta | reverse complement strand
CACTGGATTGGAGTGGGATATTTTCCATGTTTTAAGTTCTCCTTAGTGCCACCTTTGGACTATTTTGGATGTAAGAACTATACAAATTTCCTAATAAAATGTGTTTGTGAGATGGAAAAGGCAGCCTGCAAATAGCAGGATTACTCAACAGGAGAGGGGTGATCAAGTGATAATACATTCACTGCAATCATTAAAGATCAAATTTTACAAAATGTGTAATGACTTTGAAAATTATTGGCAAAATATCTCTTAGAGAGAGAGAGACAGAAAAAAAGTTACTAGACCACATTAGAGTCCTACTTTGTAAGAAGACTTAAAGAATATAGTCTCAGGTACTTAGAAGTTCGAGGCAGAAGGATCATTGGGCCCAGGAGATTGAGGCCAGCCTGGGCAACATAGCAAGATATTGTCTGTAAAAAAATAAAATAAAACAATAAAATAAGAATGTGACCACCAAAATGTTTCCTTTTTTCTTGTCCCTTTCTGCAGTGTCTTTGTTTTCTAAAATGGCCACATATTATCTTTTTTTTTAATGCAGTGGGAGAAGACTGGGGCTATTAATCTATAGTAAAGACAATTTTGAAATAGGAGTTTCAGAAATGTTCTGAGTAGCAAAGTGAGAATGTGATCCACCCAGGGACTGCTGTGAGAAGTAAATGTAGATTTAAATGCATTAGGTCTGAAATGTTGGATTAAAAATTGACCACTTTGTTTCAGTCACATAGACTTGGATTTCAAGAGCAGTTTT
>NW_006946212.1:0-774 GCF_000164805.1 Carlito syrichta | reverse complement strand
TAAAAAACATCAGCATCCCTACACATAGAGACCTGATCTCTCTTAGTATGAAGAAATAGATGAACATCAAAATATTGGAAATATCTGGTCAAAGTATATCTTGGCTTTCTCTGCTTGGCTTTGGAGACATATCTGTAAGAAGATTGGTGTAGCATGTACCTCCATGGCCCAATGGCATTGCTTCATCCTGATTCTAGTGGGGAGACCTAGTGAGTTCTTGTGTTCTGCCACTGCTTTTCCCTTTTCCTTTCCCTCTACTCCTCCTTCCTCCCATATATACAATGTACACACATATGTACATTGAACAATAATTTAGTACCATCAGGTTGCATTTTTTTTACATCAAAAAAGTCATTATTAAGAGAAAGAAAGAAAGAAAGAAAGAAAGAAAGAAAGAAAGAAAGAAAGAAAGAAAGAAAGAAAGAAAGAAAGATAGATAGATATCTGGGACTGAACAGAGGAAAGAAGTTTTCAGATTGTGCATATAGAGCTGATGGTCCTTTATGGAAGACAGCCAGCAAGCATCGTTACAAGCCTCAGGAGTGTTGCTGAGCCTCAAATGCAGAGTGACACTGGAGGACATAGAGTCTGATCTGGAGGTTCATGGAAGGTCATATTTAAGCTGAGAGCTGAAGAGCAGGAACATGTGAGAGAGTGAGAAGAGAGTATTGTAGACTGAGGAAACTGCTGTGTGAAAGCTGGAATTTGAGGGCTCATGGTTTTCATGAGAAACTGAAAACAGAGTGATTGCAGCACACAAAAAAGACCCAGAGA
>NW_006946211.1:0-760 GCF_000164805.1 Carlito syrichta | reverse complement strand
TGATGCTGGGGCAAGCTGTCACTGTGCCGTTGCATTCCAGCCAAGGGGACAGAGTGAGACCTTGACTTAAGAAAAAAGAAAATAGTGAACCCTAATACAAAATTGACTGTGGGTGACACTGATGTGACAATGTGAATTCACTGACTTAACAGTATGTCATTCTGACAGAGGTGCTGTCATGGGGAGAGGTGTATATGGGGTGGGGAACTGTATATCAACTCACTGTACTTGATGCCTAGTTTTGCTGTGAACTTAAAACTGCTCTTGAAATCCAAGTCTATGTGACTGAAACAAAGTGGTCAATTTTTAGTCCAACATTTCAGACCTAATGCATTTAAATCTACATTTACTTCTCACAGCAGTCCCTGGGTGGATCACATTCTCACTTTGCTACTCAGAACATTTCTGAAACTCCTATTTCAAAATTGTCTTTACTATAGATTAATAGCCCCAGTCTTCTCCCACTGCATTAAAAAAAAAGATAATATGTGGCCATTTTAGAAAACAAAGACACTGCAGAAAGGGACAAGAAAAAAGGAAACATTTTGGTAGCCACATTCTTATTTTATTGTTTTATTTTATTTTTTTACAGACAATATCTTGCTATGTTGCCCAGGCTGGCCTCAATCTCCTGGGCCCAATGATCCTTCTGCCTCGAACTTCTAAGTACCTGAGACTATATTCTTTAAATCTTCTTACAAAGTAGGACTCTAATGTGGTCTAGTAACTTTTTTTCTGTCTCTCTCTCTCTAAGAGATAT
>NW_006946210.1:0-9807 GCF_000164805.1 Carlito syrichta | reverse complement strand
CTTGACCAAATGGAGTTAATAGATACCTATAGAACACTCCACCAGAAAACAAAAAATATACATTCTACTCATCACCACTTGGAACATACTCTAAGATTAACCATGTCCTTGGCCATAAATCAAGCATAAACAAAGTTCACAAGATCAAAATACTGCCAAGAACTTTCTCAAACCACAGTGGAATAAAAATAAATATCACCACCAAAAAAATTCCCCCAAACCCACAAACACTTGAACAAGAAACAGCATGATATTGAATGACTCCTGGCTCAACATAGAAATCAAAACAGAAATTAAGAGATTCCTGGAAACAAATGAAAACAAAGAAATATCTTCCCCAAACCTCTGGGATTTCATGGAAACAGTACTAACAGGAGAATTTATATCTCTACAAACACACATCAAGAAAATAAAGAGGGAGCAAGTTAACAGCCTAACAAATCACCTAAGGGAACTGACAAGGCAAAACACCAAAACTATAACTTCAGTAGAAGAATCCAGATCACCAAAGTAAAAGTCCAAATATGGGACATAGATGACAAAAACATCATAGAAAAAAATCAACAAAACATAAAGCTGAAAGGATAAACAAGATAGATGGACCCCTAGCCAGACTGACCAAGGATAAGAGAGAAAAAGTCCAAATAAACACAATCAGTAATGCAAAAAATTAACTCATAACTGATACCGAGGAAATTTAAAAGATTATTAGTGATTATATGCACACCTATATGGAAACAAACTTGATAACCTAAATGTAATGGAGGACTTTCTGACATCACACAGCCTCTCAAGGTTCAAACAAGAAATTGAGATTACAAATAGACCAATAACTAACCATAGGAAATTAACTCTGTCTTAAGAAAGTTCCTTAAAAAAAAAAGCACTGGACCAGACAGATTTCCAGTGGAATTCTGCAAAATGTGCAAGAAGTAACTGATACCAATCCTACTAAAAGTATTCCAAGCAATTGAGAAAGACAGAACTCTCCTCAAGTCATTTTTTGAAGCTAACATCACACTGGTACCCAAACCAGATAAATATCCAACAAAGAAAGAGAACTGCAGGTCACTATCCCTGAGGAACATAGATGCAAAATTCTCAACAAGATTTTAGCAAGTAGGATTCAACAATACATCTCAAAAATCATCCTTCATGATCAAGTAGACTTCATCCCCAAGATGCAAGCTTGGGTCAAAATCTGCAAAACCATAAATGTAATTAAATACACCAACAGATGTAAAAACAAGAACTGCATGATTATATCATTAGATGTGGAAAAAGCTTTTGATAAACTAAACATCCCTTCTTAATAGAGACCTCTGAACCCTTAGGCAGAGAAGGAACATACCTCAAAATAGTAAGAACTCTCTTCAATAAACCCACAGCCAACATATTGCTAAATGAAGAGTAATTGGAAGCATTTCCTTCAAAAATTGGAACAAGACAAGGCTGTTCATTCTCATCCCTCCTGTTCAACAGAATGTTGGGATTCCTAGCTAGAGCAATCAGAGAAGAGAAGAAAATTGGGAGTATCCAAGTAGGAAAAGAGAAAGCCAAGGTATCTTTCTTTGCTGATGATATGATCATATAAGTCAAAAATTCAAGTGAATCTGCCAAAAACCTCCTTTCACTGATAAAGGACATCTTAGGGTACAAAATAAGTGTGCAAAAGACAGTTGTATTCTTATATACCAACAATAAACTGGCAGATAACCAAATAAAAAGCACAATTTAATTCACAATAACCACACAAAAATAAAGAAAGAAAGAAAGAAAGAAAGAAAGAAAGAAAGAAAGAAAGAAAGAAAGAAAGAAAGAAAGACTGTGGCATATTCCTAACCAGAGAAGTGAAAGATATTTACAATTAAAACTACAGAATACTGCTGAAATAAATCAAAGTTGATACAAACAAATGGAAAAATATTCCATGCTCATGGACTGGAAGAATCAACACTGTTAAGATGTCCATCCTACCCAAGGCAATCTACAGATTAATGCTATATTCATTAAATTACCAACATCATTCTTCTCAGACCTAAAAACATACAGAAATTAATATGGAATCACAAATGACCATGAATAGCCACAACAATCCTTAGCAAGAGAAACAAAGCAGGAGGTATCACACTTCTAGGCTTTATACTTTATTAAACGGCTATATATATCAAATTAGTCAGGTATTGATGTAAGGACAGGCATACAGACCAATGAAAGAGGATAAAATTTCAAGAAGCAAAATCTTAATTTCTCAACCAACAAATCTTTGACAAAGCCTCCACCAACAAACCATACAAGGAGGAGCTAATACCAACCCTATTGAAAGTATTCCAGACAACTGAGAAAGACGGAATGCTTCCCAAGTATTTTATGAAGCTAATATTACACTGATACCCAAACCAGGTAAAGATCCAACTAAGAGAACTACAAGCCAGTATCTCTCATGAACACTGATGCAAAAATACTCAACAAGATTCTAGTAAATTGGACCCAACAACACATCTCAATGAAAAGTTTTAAAATAAAGAACATTTTAGCACTCTATCTAAAGTTTATGGGAAACCAAAAATCTGAATTTATTGTCATTTACTTGTTTTACAACTTGTCTCTGTAAAAAATATAAAATGAATAAAGCATTTAGCTTGAAGATTTATTACTATAACCCATTAATAAGCCTATCAGCATTGAGAGAAAAGCAATAATTTTTGAAAACAAAATTTCACTCAGAAAGCAGTTTTTTTTCTATTTTGATAGTAGTTGATTTTGCTTTATTGTGGTTTCATATCTGGATATAGAAATTTTAAAGCATTCTTGAATAGAAATGATACTTCCTTTTGCAGTACATTATTTACCAACGGAATTTCTGAGCCAAGTTTTTCTTTTTGTGTTTTTCTACAGTATTTTATTTTACAAAGGGAATAGGAACAGTCAGACACTGCACTCATTTAAGAGATTCATTCATAAAAAGTTAAAGTGTAAGAAATGAAATAGTATTAGTCTAATCCTTTGGTTCATCTTTATTTTGAAAAATCAACTGATATAATTTATAAATTGTTGGTAATTCATCTTTTTTGTTAAAAACAAATCCGACCGATGGGTCAATGATTAAAATGCAACACTGCTTTCAAAGTACCCCATTCCTAGTCTCATCTCACTGCCTAAGGATGCCACTGTTTACAACTGGTTGGATCCGATGACACAGGACACAGTAAGGCACAAGTGGATGGTACAAATCGAAACAAATACTTTAGGACTTTGTTTTTCAACACAAATACTAAAATATGTACCATTTTCAAGATAAAATAACACAAAAGAAATGCATCTATGAAATACCTATACAAAGTTTTTACATTTATGCCATCTGAGCTGACAAAAAAGATTTTTTAAAGTATCCATTTTTCCCAATACATAAAATTATCTCTCATCAGTAGGCCCAAGAGAATTTGGGTTCAAACGTCCCGGAACTTTGAGAAAGGGAGAAGGATAAACATTCCCCTTCCTGCTTTCCTTTACCCCAACATAAGAAAAAAACAGTGGTCCGATGTTTACAGTAGTGTATTCTACATGTTACAAACAACTACAAATAAAAAAAGAAATCACTCTAGGAGACCATGGGTGTGTGTGAGAATATGTACTTCCTGGGAGAGAGCAGCATCCAACATGCCACAGATGATGCGCAGGGGCTGGTCACACAAGGGTCGTGGCAGGCAGGACGGTCTCAACAGCAGAGGGAGACACGGGAGGTCAAATTCGAGTCGCACTTCTACACAGATGTGGTCACTCGGTCAAGGGCGTGATTAAGCTCATATTTGTTGGAATCCAGTCCTTTAGCAGCATTCACGACATTCCTTAAATTTTCCACTGTCTTTTTCATGTTCTTTAACTCCCCTGGGTGTGAGGTGACTCCCCTTAGAAGGAAGTGTCCTTGTTTCATTGTCTTCTTCATCTTTTTCATCTTCCAAAACTTGGATGGCACTGACTCTGTTCCAGGCTTCATCAGCGATGTCACTGTCCAAGCTCTCCAGCGCACCACAGCGAGGCAGATTCTCTTGGCATGTGGGTTCAGAAGGCAGCTGAGGAAGTAAGACAGGTTAAAATCTTCTCTCCTGTGCCGTGGTCTGTGTCTGTCTAGAACACCAGTGGAGGCTGGAACTGGTTGTCAGATAACCACAGCACCTTTAGCTTCAAGGCAGTCAGGGACAAAGGCAGATGCAACAACGGGTTCCCTGCCACATCCCGGATGTGAAGCGTTGTCACCTGTGACATTTCTGCAGGTATCTGAGTTAGTCTGTTGCCACTAATGCAAAACAGGCTGCAGCACACACCAGTCTCTTTTGGTAAAATACTGATTTATTTCTGTCTGCATTCAAGTTGCTCCTTATTTAGTTTTCCAAAGCTCTTGGGTCAAGAGCCGGGTTTTTGTAAGTATTAGCCCAGTGAGACTTTTGCAGTCTCCAACTGCTTCAGGCAACTGTGTGAGTCTGTTCTGATCAGGGACAAAGGCAGATGCAACAACGGGTTCCCTGCCAAGATTGACAGTTTATTTAGTTTTTCAGTGCCATCTGGAATCATTTCTAATAAGTTCTGTGAAATAATGAAATCTGTTAATGAGGTCAGGCCACTGATTTCTTCAGGAAGTCTTTCCAACCTGTTCTTGGAGATATCTAAGCACAGCAGCTTCTTCAGATTTCCTATTTCCTGAGGTGTTTCTGATAGTTGATTTCCATCCAACCAGAGATCCTCAGATGTAAGAGTGCTCCAATTGATTCTGACAAGTTATGTATTTCATTTTTTCCTAAATCAAATTCTTCTAGTCTCCACAGCTGAGTAAGAGAGTCAGGAAGATATGTAGGAAGATTCTCTCTCAGTTCCAATGAGGCCAGGTTATAAAGATTGCCAATATTCTCAGGCAGAGACTGCAGTGAGATGTCATTTACAGAAAGACACGTTAAATCCTGCAATTCGGGAAAGCTTTCTAGCAATGTCATCTGCAGGCTTCCGCTGAAGTCCACTCTCTGCAATGCTTTGCAGAACGAGATGCTTTCTGCAGTTTCAGAAATATCATGTCCAGACACATCTAGTTCCACCAGCTCCATGAAGTTTGCTATTTCTGGAGGGATCCGCGGAATTTCATGACCACTAAGTCCGGCTTTCGTAATTTGACTAGCTGGAAAAATTGCCGGGGCAGCTCACTGAGCTGGTTGGCGTCCAGCAGCAGCTGCTCCGGGCTGCGGGTGTGGTGTCGATCTCCCCGGGGATGCAGAGCAGCGAGCAGCGGCGCTTGGGTGATGGTCGCGGCGCCACAGGCGGACGCGTGGCTCATCGCCGCCGTGCCGCCGCCACGCGACCTGCTCCGCCCGCACCGCGCCACGCCCGTCGTTGTCTCCCGACCTCGATTGCTCCTCGAGCCAGGGTTCCCAAAAGCAGCCTGACGTGTTACAGACAGGTGGAGTTTTCAAATATTCAGCAGATGCACATAAAGTGATATCACTGCTTAAAGATTTTTAACTCAGTAAAATTACTGTATCTCACGTCCAAAGCATTGTAAATCTATCTTGACTGTGTCAGCACACAGAACACTTTCAGTTTACAAGTTTTAATAGCAGAAAATATCCAGTAAATTTGTAAGTGGATACTGGAAGTTTAAAAAAGTACATAGGAGCCGGGCTTGGAGGCTCTGTGCTTGGGAGGCTGAGGTGAGTGGATTGCCTGAGCCCGCGGGTTTGAGAGCCGCCTGGGCAACTTGCAAGGCCTCATCTCTACAATAACTGAAAAATTAGCCGGGCGTGGTAGCGCGCCCCTGTAGTTCCAGCTACTCGGAAGACTGAGGCGGAAGGATCACCAGAGCCCAGCAGGTCGAGGCTGCGGTGGCCGGGAGCAGCCACTGCACTCCAGTCTGGGCGACTGAGTGAGACTCAAACTCAAAAAGAAAAAAATAGTACACAGGAAATAGAAAACATTTTGTTTACATATATAATATGAAGGCATATATTCAAAACTATTGCTCTAGAACATGCATAAAACTGTCAATATTTATTAGTGGTTCTATTTTCCTTCATATTTTTGAAATTTTCTCCATTAACATATGCCACTTATCTGCTATAACTTAATTGTACTGAAATATTTTACTTGATTCTAAAATCCAAATAGTGAACTGCTTTTTTTTTCTTTTTTTTATTAACTGTTTGTGCTTTTTAATTAAATTTACCAATTTGTAAAGCAAAAGTTAATGTTCTTCAGGAAAAGAAATTGTGCTTTAAAAATACTGAAGAATGTAAATCTTTTAATGATATTGATCAATACTTATTATTATTTGTTTAAATGCTTTATAGTCACTCTCAGATCAGACTTGAAAATATTATTTATCTTGTGCAGTTAAGGAAACAGAACTTTAAATTTTTAGTTACTGAATTAAGGACCATACAACTAAAAATGTAACAAATTTAGAATGTAAGTTCTGGAATATTTGATTTCAAAACAAGTGCTTCTAATCACTCAGTCATCTATCTCATATAATAAATAAAATGTCATCTGAAGCTATATCACTGTGCTAAAAATGTAGCTCTTTTCATAACAAATTCTTTAAAATTGGAATAGGAGTGAGAATTTGTATATTAGAATTTAAAAGGACAATAATATATTTTTGCATATCAGTTGCCCTTAGAAAACATGAATTTAAACCATAAATTTCCCGCATGCAACATTGTGATCTCCAGGAAGTCATGTCCCCCCAAAACACCAAGAAACTGCTGTGACCGTGAATGGAGCATGCCTTGCTTCTCACCCTGGTAATTCCAGGGCACCCTCGTGAACATGGTGTTGATGGTCATGCAACATTTTGCAATCTCCAAGGACTGACAGATTTCTAAGGAATGTTGTTGGGCACATTTACAATCATATGCCCGGAAATGTTCAAGTTCAGGTTTGTCAAGTAAAGGGGCAACACAACAAAATGAAGGATTCAGTTGTTATTAGAGAGATACTAAGGAAGTACCAAGAGAAAGGAGGGAGGAACAAAGGAAGGCAGGAAAAGAAAAGAAAAGAAAATAGTTTGAATGTTTAGCGTTTCTGCTTTTAATATCATGGAGTTCTCTTTTTCCTGCATGGCTCTAATGAGAACATTCTTCACTTATTTGTTCCTGACTATAAATGAGTGGATTCAGCGTAGGGATTACAACAGTATACAAAACAGAACCCACTTGATCCTTTCCCAAAGAGTAGAACTTACTTGGTTTTGTGTGAGTAAAAATAGAGTCCCCCAAAAGACAATGAACCCCAGGTGATGGGAGGCACAAGCAGAGAAAGCTTTTTGCTTTCCTGAAGTGGAATTAAATTTCAGGATTGTGAAGAGAATGAACACATAGGATACAGATGCTGTGATAAGGGACACTATCAGGATGGAGCCAGCCACAACGAATACCATGATTTCGATGTTGCATGTATTCATAGAATAGAGCTAAAATAGGGAATGTGTCACGGAAAAAGGGATGTATTACATTTGAGACTCAAAAATATAATCTGCTCATGCACAGCACATTGATAAATGTGTTCATAAAGTCAATTATACAGGACCCAGTGAGGAGGGTAAGGCAAAGCTTTGTGGACATAACAACAGCGTAGTGCTAAGGGATGCAGATAGCCACGTAGCTGTCATAGGCCACCGAGGAGAGAGGAAAACACTCAATAGCACCCAAGAATGCAAAAAAGGAAATCTGGACAAAGTGACCCATGAATGAAATATATTTGTTGGCAGTCAGTAAGTTCTCTAAGGTTTTAGGTGTGATAACCACTGAATAACTGAGATCAAGAAATGGCAGGTAAGTGAAGCGTGTCCAGGTGGATTATTAAAATCCTCCCTACATTTCCCAGCACAGTGATCAGATTCATCAGGAGAAGCAGTGTAAAAATGACTCGCTGGATCTCATAAGAATCTGTCCATCCTATAATGATGAAGTCAGGCATATTTGTGTCATTCCTTCTATTCATAGTGTTCAATGACTTTAAACTGCTAAGAAATCAAAGCTGATACTTAGCAAGAATTGCTTCAAGATTTTTTTTTAATATGGAATGACCTAACATTTAATAACTAGCTTAGTGTTTCTAGAAGTTTATAATAAATTTTATAGAATGTGAATTAAAAACTTAATCTGATTGCTAGATATACATATAAATTGGCATTCAGATATGATGCAATTAAATATAAATATTGCATAATTAAAATGAACCTGACACTGTTGCAAATGTTTTACTTGATGAACACATAGATCCCACAGAAAAATATTGCACAATATGTCAATGGGAGCCACTATTGTTCACAAATTTTCGCTGAGAAAGACAGTACAGAAAGTTTGTCACTTATCCAAATTCAGAACATTTACATGTTGATCTTGTGGTTCTACCAAGCTATATTGACTTCAGTGAGAATACTTATAATACTATATTTCTGTTTATTTCAGCAAACCTGAGAATAATTCTAGATACATAACAATGTCAGGAAACAGTTTTAGTAAATAATTTACTCTTCTTTGGT
Source organism: Carlito syrichta (assembly GCF_000164805.1). Lineage (NCBI taxonomy): Eukaryota > Metazoa > Chordata > Mammalia > Primates > Tarsiidae > Carlito > Carlito syrichta. The sequence goes on along the minus strand of NW_006946210.1, from coordinate 1,277 downwards.
TTCCAGTATTATTTAATAATATTAATAAATAAATTTTACTGTTAGAAGACTTCAACAGGATGCATTAAAATTATTGACCACTACCAGTATCAATTTCTACAAGATGTAATGTTTTCCTAACTTGATCTTTCAAAATAAAATTTATCCCAAAAAGTATATTTTTAAAATATGTAGACTACTTGCAGTTTATGATTCCATCAATTATTTACTTCTATTTCCACAAATCCTAACATTACTTAGGATAAGACATAAATGATATGTGCATGCATATTCTTCTGATAAAGTATCCATTTTATTTTACCTGAAATAAAACCCTCCAATTTTTAGAATAATACTTACGGTATGTGAGCCAAAGTTGGTGAAAAACTCTTCTTCCAAAATTATCTGTCTAGAAATCTGTCAATTTCAAATTACAATAGGTTATGTGAACAAGAAAAGTGTGATATGTTTTTACTTCTAAAGAGAAACTATCAATAAAAGAATAACACAAAGTAAACTAGATACATAACATTATTAATAAGTAAATAGATATTAACACTTGAAATTATAGAAGAATTTAAATACAATTGAAAGTAAAAGCATGTACATCACATTTAGAATGCAAGAATGTGTAAGGATAAAGGGAATTTCAATCTTCTTCTGAATGTTCAAGTCTGCTGAAATGAAGTGAAAGTAAATTAACAGGAGAAAAGGCACACAAATGTATTAATGTGCATAAGCATGGGTGCCATGTGAGAGTCATATGAGACTCAAATGAGACTCAAAGACAGGACAGATCATTGAAGCATAAATACCTCCTTCATAGGGGACAGGAAAGTGGGGGAGAGGAAAATGGGAGATGTTGAAATTGTTAGGAGTTGTAAACAATTTTCTGGTGGAATGAATGAGCCCAAAGAGCAGACAGTCGTTTGTAAATGGTTCTCTTAGAAAACTGAGTGGGACTAGAAAGTTATGGGAAAATGAGTGGCAGTACTGCAGTTTGAATAGAGGCTATTTGTTATTCAGATAAATATCTTAGGTAACATCTCAGAGTTGCCTTCAGAAGAATAGATGAAAAGTTTGGGTGTGGTGATAACTTTTAGTCTTTTCTGTTCTCTAGTGGTTATTTTTTTCTGGTTATTTAATGAGACTCCTGGGGAGGGGTTTAAGACAATTCTATTTCTTTTGGAAAGAGATTCTCAAAAGGTAAGAATAAGAAAACTCAGTGATCTATCACAGAAACAAAGAACAGGGTTCCATATGTTCTCACTCATAAGCAGAACTTGAACAATTATAAC
>NW_006946209.1:0-5645 GCF_000164805.1 Carlito syrichta | reverse complement strand
TTTGCATAGCAACTTTGAATTTTCTCAGAATTATGAATGTCATGGTTCTGTTAGCTCCAAGAGTCATATATGAAATCGATTTATAAGTATGCCAGCTGAAAAAAGAGCACCCCATTTTTGTCATTTGTGTTACAGATTTCTTTTATAGAGTTCATCATCGAAAATTGCCTCTCTATCTTTGGTGACGACATCACTCTTCTCTTGGAGAAGAGTTCAGTAAGTTATGGAGAGAAGGCTGCAGGTGAGGTGGCTTCTGCAGACATAGCTTCAGGCAAGGTGGCTTCAGGCAAGGTGGCTTCAGGTGAGGGTGTTTCAGGCCAGCTAGCTTAAGGAGAGAAGGCTTCAGGAAAGTCTTCAGCCAAGAAGGCTTTACACAATTAGGCTTCAGATGCCATTCATAATTTAACTGTTTTGATGATAGCTATCAGCTGGGCTGCCAGGAGTCATGGAAAATGCTTAGGCTGCTGCTGTCCTGGAGTACAGGACATGCCCAAGTACAGTGATGCAGGGCCCAGGACTTTTATCTGTTCCTCTTCACAAGGTTGGCTTTCAGGTCAGGGGAAGCTCTGGGTTGTCATGAGGCAAATGCAAGGATAAGACAGTATATGTTAGTGAGGGGCTGAGAGAACACGGGCGTCAGAGAGAGACTGGGCATAAGACCTGGTCCTGGAAGCCTGGGGCACATGTCTGCCAGGAAGAAGAAAGAAAAAGCAGCTGCAGGTGCCCTGGAGGGAGGTGACATCTTCTTCCTACCGGGCTTCCTTCTGTACTGACCCCAGGGGAGAGTCCTCAGGGAGGCCAAGCTGCCAGCACTACCCTGTGAACTGTACAGTGAGTGGGGCAGGTGAGTCCAGGGGAGGAGGCTCTGTGGAGACCTGAAACTAAGGTCCACTGGGGAATGGACAACGGCCAGCTACATCCTCTAGAGGGACAACACAGTGGGCAGTGAAAAAGAGGAGATATATGGGTGTGTCTGGGCCTCAGGCAGCAGGGGGAGATGCGTCCCGTCCCAGAGTCTGTGCTGTAGGTTCCAGCAGAGATCCGTCACCTGGCCCTGAGCTGGAGTCCTCTGCCCCCTGCTCACTGGGACCAGAAGCTGTGTCCCCATAGGTCCCTGGGAAGTCACAGAACAGCCCTGCTCTGTGCGCCCCCTTTCAGGATCAGCTATCCAGGCAGGGCTCAGAGCCAGGGCCCAGAGTGTGGGACTTGACAGCCTGGTAGGGGGAAGCAGAAGAGTCCCTTCCTCACTCCAGGCTACTGGAGGTGATAAGAGGAAATTTGAGAGCGCTGTCCAACTGAGGGTCCTCAGGATGAAGAGCAGAGTGGGGGTCTCTAGCAGGGCCTGGGCTCATCTCCTTCCCCTTGGTATTTACACTACAGGTGGCTACAGCTGGGCATCAGGGCTAGGGTTAAGAGAACTAGGGACCCTGTTTGTGCCCATTTCCATATGTCCACCTCTCTTACCCTGTGCCTATTCTGACATTTGGAATCCTGAATCCAGTCCAGTCTTTGCTGACCCAGCCATCGGCCATGCCCAAGTCTACGTGGCAGTCGGCAGTCATCTCATGCACTGGAAGCAAGCAATTCTGGGCATGGGCATGTGTCTTGGTACCAGCAACTCCTAGGCTTTGGTGACTCAGAGTCTCACATTGTCCACAACTCCTAGAACAGGCTGTGCTCTCATAGCCCATCTGGGGTGGTATCACGGGGATTCAACCAGCTGAGCCTTCACTGCCGAACAGCCTCAACAAAGCTTGAGAAAGTGGTGCTGATGTGAGCTGCTGCCTCCTCCAATTCCCTCCTTGCCTGATTCTGCCAAGGCCCAGTGGAGAGCTGAATTTCAGCCCCTATCCACATCAATGAGATGAATGAAATGGTGGAAGACAGAATTAGTCAGCCCTCATTATCCCTGATTTCCGATACTAGTGACCGTGGCGACTAGTAAAGAGCTGGTCTTTTACTTCCACCTGGCCTTGTGAGTGCTGGATGGAGAACGGAAGTCAGAGTCTTTGATATGCATGTATTCCCTTCCTCTTTCTGGTGTCAGTGAAGATTCCAGGGAGAGCTGACTTTGCACTCTGTCTTGAGGGGATGTATGTGTGTAAATCATTGCCCTTGTTTTTCCATGAAAGTGTCAGCAGCGCTGAGTTAGTGGGAGTCAGGCCTCACTTTTGCTTTAGCCATAGAAACACTGGACATGCAACCTTGTGTCTTTCTGCTGCAACTCAAAAGGAGGATTGCCTGGTAAAAGGAAAATTGAATGTGCCCAGAGGTTCAAATTACTATGTCCAAAGTTGCTAGCACTGAATTTTTTAAAAAGTCATGTCAAGGACCTGGAAAAATACAACGTAAATGAGAGAGTAGAAGCTGTACTCAGGAAAACAAATAACTCAGATGGTGGTATTATGTCACAGATTGCTTTTTAAATTATAAAATCCTTTTGATAAGTAACTGCAAGCACTTCTGAAAAAATGGAAAAGGAGAAAAAACAGAAGTCACAAACTCAAATAAAATAGAAATTAAAGAACTGAAACATACAATCAATGAAATTAATAGAAAGCTTAGGAGAGCCTCAAGATCTGGTAACATTGGAGAGATTCAGTCATTGGACAGGGTATCCAAAATATGACGACAGTATAGAAATATGTTGGTGATGAGACAAAAAGCCATGAATGTAATTTGATTTGGGGAAAATTAAAGTGAAAAAGATAAAAAAAGATGAAATAATATTCACTTGTTGAAAAAACAGGACTAACTTTAGCTTATTACAAATTCCTCATTATTTTCTCTTGAGAATGTCCCCATCAGGAGGGCTGTGGGTGGCTTTAGAGGTGAGCAAGGCCTGAAACACTCCCATGTTCACCTCTATGGTCTTTGGGCCCATGCTCACTAGCTGAAGTTAGCGGTGACCGTGGGCACGCCCTTCTAAAGGGCAACGTCAGAGTTTATGTCACCATTTGACTGGGTTCTTATGCCATCTACACAGAGACAGTTCACCAAGGCAGCAGCCATTGCAGCAGAAAAAAAAAACATTTTAATTCTTGCAAGGCAGCCAAGCAGGAGACGGGAGATATTTCTCAAATGCACCTCCTCAAGATTTTTCTAGGATTGGGTTTTTAAAGGTAATCTGACAAGCAGGAGGCTAGGGAATGGATACTGCTGATTGGGAATAGAGTCACAAGTGTGTCCAAGCCATCTTCATGCTAGGAAAAGCCACAGGGGTTGGGACATATTGAGTCAGCTCCACGGCATGAGTAGCAGATCTGGGTGGGGCCAGTTGGGTCACTAAAATACAAATTCTGAAATGTATCTCAAAATAAGTTTTACATGAGTGGTTGGGAAGTTACAAGTCTTGCGACCTCCAGCCACCTGATTGCCAGGCAGATATTATGGCTGACTACAATTTATAGCATCTTCCTGCAACTTTACAGAGAGTTGTGTAAGATGCCAAACTTCTGGACACAACCTGAGAGATCTTAAGGACCTAAGACTCATTGTCTAAGGGAAAATAAGTTCATTAATCTCACAAACAGCTTTCTCTGAGGATCAGAACATAAAGATAATCAGGTATTAGTGACTGCTTTCTTGAAGGGCCTATGTGAGAACAATCCTGGAAAGAGGAAAACAAGCTTAGAAACAGAACTTCTAAACTACAGACTTGTTAACCATTAACTTACACCTGCAGCATTATGGGACTCAGGATTTTCCATGGCTTTTGACCCCATGGCCCTCTTAATTTTATGTGTTTCACTCCACCAGCACAGCCTCCTGACAGTGAAGCTCTCCCTGGTCTAAGCACTCACGATCTGGAAGGCTCTGGAGGTGTGCTCCTTGGTAAAGGCTACTCTTGCTGCATTCCGGAGATTTTAGAGGCCAGCTTTTGGAGGGATTCCACTGTCTTCCACCTCTATTCCTGTCATGTTTGTGTTGCAGAGTCCAGAGCTTAGGCTGTGGTACTCAGAAACCTCTATGACTATGTCTGTGGGGGACAGTCACTGTCACCTATGGCTCCAGTACCAGAGCTGTAACCAGCAGTCTGTCATTTTAAGTCATCTCTTCATGGTTATTTTTGTGGCAGTTCAGGGAAACAAATACACCAATTATTATTCCTATTTTTGTATTTGCATACATTTATTTCTTCTTGTTGCTCCATTTTTCCACAAATATGATTGTATGTCTGTTCCTTGTCTACACAGTCATTGGAATATGAGATTGATATAAGCAGATGCCACTGTAGTTTAAAAGTTTCTAAGTGTGTCAATAATGTTTAATATTATTTTTGTAGGTGCCAGTGGACATCCTGGCTAATAGCAGAAACAATTTTATAGTAGAAACAATTAAAATAAGTTGATTTTCGGGGAGACACCCCTTACCAACAAGGGTGCCTGAACGAAGCATATTTGTATACCTAACCCTAAACTGGACCTCACAATATCAAAATAAAAAATATTGATATATAAAAAATAAATAAATATTTGGGGAGAAAAAGTTGATCTTGTACTGAAACAACGCTGATCATAACTGTGATCATGTGATGTCAACAGGAGATCCTTTCCATTTTGCGTGGAAAACATTGTTACATTATTCTTTCCATTTAATGCACAAAATGGAGAAACACGAAGCTACTCTGTTGTGCAAGTTGGTTGAATGCAGAATAGAGTGAGTCATGAGGATCAATTCACAACCAAACCCACCAGGACACACCCTGTGCTAGTGCATCTGAAACTTGAGTTTGCTTGTAAAATATCAGGTGACTTTGTAAACACAGGATGTATTTGGTGGTTTTGGTATGAGCCTGACATTTCCCATTTCAAACAAACTCTGTACCCAAAATCCTTCTGCATATTTTGCTATCACCACATTCATAGAAACAGTATCAAATAATCAGGGAAACCATTTGAAGATTAAAAAAAGAGATCTGCGGCAGAGAAACCTAGTTTTTGGACTAATGATACAAATAATACTTTGTGCATGGAGCCTCCCAGAGGATGGTTTTCAAAGCTGCAAAAAGATAAAACAAAATTAATAAACATAACCAAACACCTTTGACTAAAGAAAAAACATAACATAACTCACTTAGATGTGCCACTCCCTCAGGTTTTTATCCGGCCTCTGCATTGTTTTCTTCTCCAGTGTCTTCTAAAGTGTGAAACCTCCTCTTCTTCTCTTCTCCATGAGTCATTAGTGACTTTCTCCCACAATTTTCAGCTCTCTTTCTTTAATAACTGTACTTGTTTTTTTTTGTTTTTTTTTTTTTTTTTTGAGTTGGAGTCTCACTCTGTCGCCCAGACTGGAGTGCAGTGGCCGCTCCCGGCCACCGCAGCCTCGACCTGCTGGGCTCCGGCGATCCTTCCGCCTCAGCCTTCCGAGTAGCCGGAATTCCAGGCACGCGCTACCACGCCCGGCTGATTTTTTTATTTATTGTAGAGATGAGGTCTCGCTGCCCAGGCGGGTCTCGAACCCGCGGGCTCAGGCAATCCACTCACCTCAGCCTCCCAAAGGCGCGGGATTACAGGCTGAGCCACCGAGCCCGGCCCAATAACTGTACTTGTAACCTTCTTATCAATTACCAGGATTTTTTTAGATCAACAAAGTTGCTGATATTTTTCTGTTTTTTTTTCATGGTATTAACATGTACAACCCTT
>NW_006946208.1:0-542 GCF_000164805.1 Carlito syrichta | reverse complement strand
GGCTAAATATTTTATTCTTTATTTTATTTTACTTTGCTTTATTTTATTTTATTATTTTTTTAAATTTTAGAGTCAGGGTTTTGGTATGAATCCCAGGCTAGTCTCAAACTCCTTGGTTCAAGCAATATTCCTGCCTTGGCCTTCCAAAGGGCTTGGATGACAGGCAAGAACTACTAAGTCTGGCCAAATATTTTATTTTATTTTGTTTGATTATTTTCTTTTGATTTTTACTTTTTAGAGATAGGATTTTCTATGATGACCAGGCTAGTGTCAAATTCCTGGCCTCCAGCAATCCTGCTGCCTCACCCTCCTAAAGTACATGGATGGGAGACAGGAACCACTATGTCTGAGTATTTATTATTTAATTTTATTTTATTTTATTTTATTTTATTTCATTTTATTGTATTTCACTTTTTAAAATTTTTTTGATACAGGGTGTTGCCAGGAGGTTCAAGCTAGGTGAAATTTCAGGCCTATGGTGATCCTATCACCTCAGCCTCCCACAGTGCTGAGATGCCAGTCATAAGTCTGGCTTATTATTT
>NW_006946207.1:0-6306 GCF_000164805.1 Carlito syrichta | reverse complement strand
TTTCTTGCCAGGCAGGTAGCCGTGGACCAGGTTCCTATTGAGAACTCCAGAAGGGTGCTTCTTGCTTGGTTCTGTGAAGACTAATTTTTAATTTTTGAAATTGAGATGACTCTGCTTTCTGCTGTATCACCATTGTTGTCATCCTCATCATTAACCAATATTTATGTTCCAAAACTGAACTCTTGCATAATGTCTCTCAAGCCCATGCCCCTTCCCTCTGCACCTGGTATTCTCCACCTCAGTGAATGGTATTTCTGTGTATCCACTTTTTGGATCATCTTGCAGTCATCTTTGATGCTTATTTGTATCTCTCACTTCACACCCCATCCACCAGGAAATCCTGTGAATTCTACTTTCAAAAAGTGTGCAGATGGTCCATCATCTCTCAGCTGGATGGAGTAGCAGTCTCCTGACAGGCTCCCTGCTCCCATCCTGGGCCTCTATAGTCTGAAAATGCAGATATTACAATTCTAATGCCTTCCCAGGGCACCTAGAGTGGAATCCTCATAAAGATTAGCAAGGCTCTACACGAGTGGGCCTCCTCTCCAGCTTCGTTTCCCATCATTTTGTCCCCAACTTTTTCTACTCCATCCATACTGTCCTTCTTACAGTTCCTTGACCACTTCCAGCTTGCTCCAGCCTCAGGGCCTTTGCAGTTGCAGTTTCCTGCTAGGTTTTTACTCTGATATCCACATGCTTTACTCCTTCATATCATTTAGGTCTCTGCTTAAATGTAAGCTCATCAGGAAGGCCTGCCATGGCTACCTTATGTGAAACAATACACTCCCTCTGCACATCACTGTCTATTCCCTTCTCTTTTTGTATATTTCTTCATAGTTCTTGCTATCTCTATACTCTATTATGTATTTGTTTATTTATCTTCCCTCTAGACTTTAATTTCGATGAGAACCTCTGACATTTTGACTCCCTGATTTATCCACAGTCCCAGAACAGTGCCACTACACAGTAGTTAGATATTTGTTGAATGCCCCAGTGAATGAATTGTGCAACTACTATGGGCAGAGCACTTCCAGGTGCTACAAGATATAGAGACTTCAGACTTGTGTCTACATCAGATTTGTCACATTCATAAAGAGCTATGTGACCACAGGGAGTGGCCCACTCTGACTTCCAGCAGGAATGGTGGAGGTGGTCTACTGCTGTCTTCATTTCTTCTCTTAACTCTAGCCTAGATGAGTGAAATTAATGGTGTGTGGTGTCCTGGGGGGAGGGGTAGAGAATGGGTCCGAGAATTCCCTACAGTTGCGATTTTATGTGTGAGTTTGATTGGGCAATCAAAGCTGTCTCTGTCTGTGGATCATCTGAACATATTTGGGTCTTACTGATGTATCTCAGTGGCCTCATCTCTTTCGTCTCAACGTTTTGGAAAATGTCATTCTTTCAACTGACTTTTTAAGAAGATTTGGCTGTGTGCATGGGGAGTAACACAGCCCCCACTCCCAAATAGCCCTCTTTGTAAAAAAGTAGTGACACTTAAAAATACCTTTGAGCATCTGCTGTATTCTTAGGCCTGTTCTAAGCAGTGGAGATACAGGTAGAATATCAGTTCTAAAGTTTAAGTGTCTTTGCCCAGGCAAGAGTTAGCTATGTAAAAGAGAATAGGTTTTCTTGGAGTATAAATGCCCTTTGGAAGTATAGACCTTGTGTAACTTTTATCATTGCCTACACTTCAAGATGGCTATGCCAAGTTTCCATTACTCTGAGATTCTTCTTCGACAAATAGAATGCCAGACATTAATTAAATGTCAATGACTATTCCTACCAGTTCAATTTTCTGGCTCTATCTAATTAGAATTAAATGGTGAGAGAGGTTAGGCAGACTAAATCATAGGAACAAAAAGGGTTCAGGTGTCCAAACCGTGTCCCAGCATTTGCTAAATCAATTTCAGTTAGCTGCATAAAGTTGTGTGGCTGCTTTGTGAAGTAAAGATGGTTGTCTTTTTGGAGAGAACCTTTGCTCTTCCCAGTAACCCACATTGACTTTGGGCTACCCCATGGCCATGAGAATCTGTGCGTCCTTTGGGTTCATGCTTCAAGGTAAGCAAGTGAAAAAGTGGATTTCCAGACTGAGAGTCACGGATAAAGAAGGAAATTATGTCTGTTTCCAAGGCTGCCCCACCCCAGCTCCTCCTTCTCTTGCTTGTCAATATCTGTCTTCAGGATTCCAATGCAGCTGGGTTGGAGAGTTGCCATGATTTGTATATTCCCTTCCTTCTATTGGCAGAGTAAGGAAGAATAGACCTCAGAGATGAAGAGCTTGCTAATTCAGCCAATAATAATTTATTTGCTACTCAGGAGAAGCTAAATTTACTGTGGGTGGGTTTTCCTCACTGAATTAAGTGTTCATCAGCAAATTAAAATACACTACCAATTTTTGTCTCTTTGTGTGTTTGTTTTTGGTTGAATTTTTATATTTTCAGGTATTATAACTATTAATATATATTTTAGATTGCAATTGGCCAAATTAATTTACTGCATGCTCCAGATATACTTTAGAGGTATCTTTTGATATCAATTTTTAATATGCATATACTTGTGAATGATAATATATTATATTAATATTGAAATGTCTTTTCTTGTTTTTCGTTATAAAATGGTCATAGGTTCTGAAGTGGATGTAGTGACTTAAGTATTCAAATGCTTCTGTGGGACCTTAATCTCTGTTGCATAATACTTTTTAATAGTTGAATATTGCAGAAGATTTTTTTTTAAACAATATACAGAAAGGCCTTTTTTATCTGGCATCTGGAACTTAAAAACTTTCATAGTTCTGAGAAAGCCATGCATGGTAACTCTGACTCACCACTGAATGCTAGGGTTCAGAACCAACCTGTTTTTTTGTGAGTAGAGCTCTATCTATAGTTTCACTGTCTTGCTATTAAAAATCCTCCCATGTAGTATCTATGTCATGGTTAAAGTCTCAAACCAGCTTTTGCTGCAGTCTGTGAAGAAGAAATGTCAGAAATGGATACAATAGAAAAAAATCATTAAGGGTTCAGTGAAACTAGACATGACTATTGAGATAAGTTAGAAATGTCTATAGTAGGCTGATTCTAGATATTAGTTCAAAGAAAAAGTATTTCCATCTCTGACTGTACTTGAGAGTTCCATAATGGACAGTGCTTCAAAGCAGTCACTGATACTTTAGAAATAAAAGTGACAAATAAAAACCTCAGAGATTAGCTCTTTCCTTTGCAAAGTCTGCCTCTCATTTGTTTTTTTCCCCTACTATTACTGAAAGGATTTTAGGCTGATTTTAGCATGTCATCTTTATATGTTTTGATCAGTGAAATTTGATTATATGTGTGTTACTTACCTTTAATAAGCAGTCACTCAAGTCACTCTGTTTACAAAAAGAGTGGATAGAAAGAAAAAAAATGATGGGAAGGGTGGTTTTTATCTGATGTAATATAATAATCTAGCTACATTAAAATCTTAATTACAAAAGAAGTGTTAAGCTATGGGCCTCATCTGGAAAAATATACCTTAAAGCACTTCTAAGAGAGAAAGGAGCTTTTTCCTTAATTCACTATCATAACTTGGTTTACGTATTCATTCCAAGGCCTTGAAATAATCCTCTGTTGAACTTTGGGGATAGGATAAATTATTTCTTATTATTAGTTGCTGTCCACTGGCTTTCTAAAAGCATGAAATTATATGTGTAAAGTCCATTTTTAAATTAAATCTTTAAATACCATGTGATTTAAATTTCTTAGAGAATTAAAGTGTCACTTTCTTTCAATATTATAGTTAATTAACTTATGCAATAATTTACAATGTAATTTTAGCTTATTTTAAAACTCAACTTTCAGATTATTTAGAAAATATTGTATCTCCTGTTTTGTTTTGTGTAAAGTGCTTTACATTTTAGATGGAACTTACCCAATCAGTAGGAACTTACCCAATCAGTAGTATGTTATTAACTTTGCATATTTGTAATAATATGAATTTACAGCCCAGCAGTCTAATGCCTCTAAAATGAATATATGAAGTTGTATTTTTTTAATGTCTTGTAGCTTGACTCACCCTCCCCCAAATGTTCTTCCTGTAGTGCATTTCTTTTTTTTTTCTTTTTTGATCCTCTCTTGGAATCAAAGATAAAACTTATTGGCATCAACCCATAGAATGATTTGTCTCTTTAATCAGCTAAGCAATGTGTTATTTACAACAATGGCATGTTCGAAAGTATTCATCATGTGAACTGAGAGAGGAAGCAAGGGAGAACTTGTGTTTGAGAAAGCAGTGGAGATCAGGGTGTGCAGGCACCCACTGCATTGTAACTGAGGGGACTAACATGTTTTAATCCTAGCCAAGAGCCGGGTTATTACTCCAGGGATGATTTTCCGGGATGATCCATGGTGATGAAGTCTGCAGAAGGTCAGTGTCCCTCATAAAAAGAATTGTTATCAAAAATGCTGCTCTGAGAGAGGACAGAACTACCAGAAAGGAATGCATCTAGTCACCCTCTCTGCTCCTGTCTTCCCTTCACCCTCTTCCAATTTGGCTTTGGTAGCCACGAGCTGCTGAGACCGTTCTGTACTCACTGCACCAATGGGCTCTTCTTCATTCTAATGGGGATGGATCCTCCACAGCATTTCACACAGGCCGCCACACTTTCCTCCTCAAAACACTGCCTTCTCCTAAATGTGGGAACATCAGATCCCATATTCCTCTTACTTCCCGCTCCATTCTGTCCTGATTGCCTTTCTTCTCTCCAACTCCTCTAACTGATTTATGTTGGCCCTTCCTTGGGCTCTGTCCAAGATGCTCTTCTGAACTCTACTTATATCACTCTCTGGGTAATCCCATCCAGTCCTTTGATGATATGCTTTAAATACCATCTATAAGATGAAAGTTTCCTAAAGTTATACCTCTAACTCCCACCTGTATCTCCAGTTCTCCACTTGATATTTCCACTTGGATCCCAGTTGACTATTTCAAAGGTCAAAACAGAACACCTTATTCCCTTATGTCCCATCCCCTATCCCTGGCAAATGTGTTTCTTTTTCTATCTATACCACAGCTGCACCAGTCAAAAAGCTTTTCTATACTCATTACTTCCAAACCAGCAACTTCCCTTCAGTTTCACCTCCAAACCGTGTACCACATCTGTCCAGTTCTCTCCATCTCCACTGCCAAGACCAAGCACACGCCACTGTTGGCTATAGCTTTCTCCCACATCACTTGTTACATAGTCTCCTCCTCTGACTCCATATCCTCTCAACAATTCACTCTGCAGGAAATTTTCCACTCAACAGAATTTTTAATGCAATAAGATTATCTTACTACTCTGATGAAAACTGTCCAATGGTTGCCCATTGTTTTCTGCCTAAAATCACACTCAGCTGTGACCTGTAAGTCTCATGAGGGCAGAGAGGAGTGGACTGTGCCTAGCCCAAAAAGAAAATGAGAGAGTTGGCCATTTCTGTCAAAATGAGAGGTAAGGAAAGACACCCAAAATAAAGTGAGATGGAAGTAAGAGAGGCCTTTTGAACTTTGTCCCCTTGAAAAACTTCTTAGGTGTTTCTCTCAGCTTTATATAAGTCAGCTGTTTGATAAACAGGCTTCTGGGTTGTTTTCTAGACTGTGTTTCCTGGTTGGGCTTGGGGAGCTCCCTGCTGTGTGTATCCAGAGACTCTGATATCCCTGAAAAGAGATTCCATTGCATTCATCGGTTCTCAAAGAGGTCTGTAGCTGTTACTAAACATTGCTTATAAATATAGAAACTAAGAAATAAAACTGGGGAAAAGAAGATAATGGAATCTTGGTTGCTCTGAGATGCTTTTGGTGTCTGTATTCAGGATCTGGTTGCCAGGTGGGCCAGTTTATTTTATCCAGACAGCAGCATTGAACAGTAGGACTTCCTGGGGTTATGGGAATATTCTACATCTGTGCCATTCAGTATAGTGGCTACTAGCAACATGCCACTGGAAATGTAGCTAGCATGACTGCAGAACTGAATTTTTAAACTTCATTTAATTTAATTAATGTAAATCGGAATGACCACACGTGGCTAGTAGCTGCCACATTGGACACCACAGCCTTGTTGTTCAAGTGTGCCTGGACATTAATTAATTGCTCCTGATGTTTCTAACACTACAGATCTTGGCAAACTGCTTCACATCCTTCCTCTCAAGTCATCCCAACCTTGGGAGAGAGATAGGATATGTTTTCCTTTTATGAAATTATTGAGGAAACATGGTCACATTTGCATTGTTTTGAATTTCTGAGAATAGAACAGAATTTTTATAGTGCAAATTTTCAGAATGTAAGTTTGAAAATGTT
>NW_006946206.1:0-595 GCF_000164805.1 Carlito syrichta | reverse complement strand
CCTGGGATGTAGCACATTCATGCATGCACACACACACACACACACACACACTCATGCACGTGTGTGCATCAGTTCCATGAAGCAATGCTAAGCCTTCCTACCTGCCACACTTACTGTGATAATTCTATTCACTAAGCTATGTGGCTTACAACCCATCAAGTTGATTTTGGAAAAACAACCCATGTATCTAGTGAATCCCTCAAGAAATATTAATCTTTTCACCACAAAAAGATAAGCATGGGAATAAATACACGTATTTTTATTATTCGAGTATACCTTAGTAAAGCTGTGGAGGTGGAAAACATTAAAAAGGAATTTAAATAAATAAGCCTTCTAATAGGAAAAATAAATGGGATAAGAGCATGAACTCTCGTTGGCACTTGGCACCATGCCAGGAATTGACGTCAGCAGAATTGACGTGTTTAACAATACTTCCATTTTCCAGAGAAGATGTGTCACTTTAAGAGGCATTAGAGAGAAAACTTATAGGACCCTAAAATTCTGCTTACAGGCCAGAAAACCACAGAAACAGAAAATTTAAATGAAAATTTTATGGACTTGTTGGTTTATATCTGAGACTTTCCTTTGATATGAA
>NW_006946205.1:0-824 GCF_000164805.1 Carlito syrichta | reverse complement strand
TCCCCTTGGCTGGAATGCAACGGCACAGTGACAGCTCGCCCCAGCATCAACACTTGGACTCAAGTGATCCTTTCCACCTCAGTCTCCCAAGTAGCTAGAACTACAGGCATGTGTCACCATGCTCAGCTAATTTTTTATATTTGTGGAGATGAAGTCTCACTATGTTGCCCATGCTGGTCTTGAACTCCTGGGCTCAAGTGTTTCTCACATCTGATCCTGGGTTCACATGAAATAAGCTAAATCAGTTAATACATCAAGTTGCTAGCAAAGTAATAATATTAACCACCTCCATTTTGTTTAAAACTTTCATCTTAGTTACCTGCCCGACCTAAGAATCAATGCCTACGTGTGATTACAGTAATGTTCCCATGACCACAGACCCTAGTTTTGTCTCCTTTGGGCAGATTATGCTGAGCGTTGCCTACTGACTGTTATAGAATTCCTTTGTGATAGCTTCCATGTAATTGTATGCTTTGTTAACTGAAATCAAATGTTACACTTTGACATTTGCATAGTTTGTTCTTATATTCTGTTAGTGACCTAACCAAGGTAACTCCACTGTATGCTTCTTCTTCCATGTCTCTATGTAACTACTTTAAACTATATCTTAATGGCAGAACTCCAGGGACTTTCTGAACACTGGCTATACCTGCCTGACATGAAAATAATCAAAGCTCACTAACAACCGAAGTTCCCATTTTAGTTGCCAAGTCGTTAGTTAATAGATGCTATGGTCACTAAGTTGCTATATAGCCACTGCTGCAAATTTTACCTATAAAACCTTGTCACAAACTGCACCCTTTTGCCAGGAGTTTTCTGGTATT
>NW_006946204.1:0-668 GCF_000164805.1 Carlito syrichta | reverse complement strand
TAATGCCTGCTGATCTGAGGTGGAGCCGAGACAGTGGTGGTAGCTCTGAGAAGTGGTTGAAAAATATAGATTAACGTTAGTATTGAGGTATGATTGCACAGAAGCCATAATAAATTATTTGCTTGAAGACTTGTATAAAACTCTATCATTGAGTGGCAAGTGAGTTGATGTACTTCAATTGTACACCTGCGTCTTGTGGCAGGTTTTAAGTCAGAATGTGACACTTATCTTAGTCTGTGCATGTCCTGTCTACTATTTTATTTACCACTTCAGTCCTCACCTCTCTTATTTACTAGTGAGTTGCGTGATTAATTCATTATACATTACAACTCAATAGCAACAATAAAGTGCCCAATAAATGTCATGCACTTGAGTCATCCTGAAACCATCCCCTCCTGGTTTGTGGAAAAATCGCCTTCCAAAAAACCAGTCTCTGATTCCAGAAAGTGTTGGGGACTGCTGTTCTAAATAATACTATAGGATGAATGCATGTCACTATCCATTTGTGCAAAAACCAAGTGTGTGTTATGACCGAGTAAGCGAGAAGTTACGCCAGTAAGTTGTCTAATTAATTATAAATTTATTAAATGCGTGAGTCAAGAGTTGGCAAATACCAAAAAACTCCTGGCAAATTGGTGCAGTTTGTGACAAGCTTTTACAGGTAAAGA
>NW_006946203.1:0-760 GCF_000164805.1 Carlito syrichta | reverse complement strand
GGGAAATGTAGGGAGGATATTAATAATCACCTGGACACGCTCACTTACCTGCCATTTCTTGATCTCAGTTATTCAGTGGTTATCACACCTAAAACCTTAGAGAACTGACTGACTGCCAACAAATACATTTCATTCATGGCTCACTTTGTCCAGATTTCCTTTTTTGCATTCTTGGGTGCTGTTGAGTGTTTTCCTCTCTCCTCAGTGGCCTATGACAGCTACGTGGCTATCTGCAACCCTTAGCACTACGCTGTTGTTATGTCCACAAAGCTTTGCCTTGCCCTCATCACTGGGTCCTGTATAATTGACTTTATGAATGCATTTATCAATGTGCTGTGCATGAGCAGATTATATTTTTGAGTCTCAAATATAATACATCCCTCTTTCTGTGACACATTCCCTATTTTAGCTCTATTCTATGGATACATGCAACATCAAAATCATGGTATTCGTTGTGGCTGGCTCCATCCTGATAGTGTCCCTTATCACAGCATCTGTATCCTATGTGTCCATTCTCTTCACAATCCTGAAATTTAATTCCACTTCAGGAAAGCAAAAAGCTTTCTCTGCTTGTGCCTCCCTTCACCTGGGGGTCATTGTCTTTTGGGGCACTCTATTTTTACTCACACAAAACCAAGTAAGTTCTACTCTTTGGGAAAGGATCAAGTGGTTTCTGTTTTGTATACTGTTGTAATCCCTATGCTGAATCCACTCACTTATAGTCAGGAACAAATAAGTGAAGAATGTTCTCATTAGAGCC
>NW_006946202.1:0-688 GCF_000164805.1 Carlito syrichta | reverse complement strand
TCCCATGGATGATGCCTACTTGGTCATGATGGATGATTTTTGAGATATGTTGTTGAATCCTAGGATCTTGTTGAGAATTTTAGCAACTATGTTCTTCAAAGATATTGACCTGTAGTTCTCTTTCTTTGTTGGTTCTTTACCGGGCTTGGGTATCAATATGATATTAGCTTCATAAAATGATTTTGGGAGAGTTCCATCTTTCTCAATTGCCTGGAATACTTTGAGTAGGATTGCTATCAGCTCCTTCTTAAATGTCTTATTGAATTCTGCTTGAAAGCCATCTGGTCCCAGACTTTTTTTTTGGTAGGTAGTTTTCTTATTACATAATCAATTTCCTTGATTGTTATTGATCTATTTAGGGTCTTGATTTCTCCTTGTTTCAACCTAGGCAGGTTGTGTGAGGTCCGAAAGTCCTCCATTTCCTTAAGGTTTCAAGTTTGTTTTTATACAAGTGTACATAGTAGTCTCTAATGATCTTTTGTCATTTCTTCAGGGTCAGATGTGACTTCCTCTTTTGTGTTTCTGATTGTGTTTATTTGGGCTTTTTCTCTCTTTATCTTGGTCAGTGTAGCAAGGGACCATCAATCTTGTCTATCCTTTCAAAGAACCAGCTTTTTGTTTCATTAATTTTTTTTATTATCTTTTTGTCTTCTATGTCATGGATTTGGACTTTTATTTTGGTGATCTG
>NW_006946201.1:0-768 GCF_000164805.1 Carlito syrichta | reverse complement strand
AAATATAATAATTAGACAGACTTATTGGTTCCTGTCTGTCATCCCAGCACTTTGGGAGGCCAAGGTGGAAGGATCACTTGAAGCTGGGAGTTTGAGACTAGCCTGGGACTCACAGCAAAACCCTGACTCTAAAAAATAAAATAAAATAAAAATAGTAATGTAAAATAAAATAAAATAAAACAAAATAAAATAAGCAAAGTAAAGTAAAATAAAATAATTAGCAAAGACTTAGTGTTTCCTGCCTCTCATGCCAGCACTTTGAAAAGCCAAGGCAGGAGGATTGCTTGAGGCCAGGAGTTTTAGAAGAGCCTGAGACTCATAGAAAAAAAAAGGTCTCTCTAAAAAAAACAAACAAACAAACAAACATAAAATAATAAAGCAAAATAAATTAAATAATAAGCCAGACTTATGACTGGCATCTCAGCACTGTGGGAGGCTGAGGTGATAGGACACCATAGGCCTGAAATTTCAACTAGCTTGAACCTCCTGGCAACACCCTGTATCAAAAAAATTTTTAAAAAGTGAAATACAATAAAATGAAATAAAATGAAATAAAATAAAATAAAATAATAAATATTCAGACATAGTGGTTCCTGTCTCCCATCCATGCACTTTAGGAGGGCGAGGTAGCAGGATTGCTGGAGGCCAGGAATTTGACACTAGCCTGGTCATCATAGAAAATCCTATCTATAAAAAGTAAAAATCAAAAGAAAATAATCAAACTAAATAAAATAAAATAAAATAAAATATTTAGCCAGACTTAGTAGT
>NW_006946200.1:0-531 GCF_000164805.1 Carlito syrichta | reverse complement strand
TTAACTTCCTTTTTAATGCTTTCCACCCCAACAGCTTTACTAAGATATAATTGAATAATAAAAATATGTGTATTTATTCCCATGCTTATTTTTTTGTGGTGAGAAGATATTTATTGAGGGATTCACTAGATACATGGGTTGTTTTTCCAAAATCAACTTGATGGGTTGTAAGTCACATAGCTTAATGAATAGAATTATCACAGAAAGTGTGACAGTTAGGAAGGCTTAGCATTGCTTCATGGAACTGATGCACACACGTGCATGAGTGTGTGTGTGTGTGTGTGTGTGTGTGTGTGTGTGTGTGTATGTGTGTGTGTGTGCATGCACGGATGTGCTACATCCCAGGTTAAGACATCTTACAATTGGTTACAGTAAAAAAATGTGAAAGCCACTATGACAAGATGATGTTATCTTGATATCAAGATTTCCAGCACTGGCAGCCTTCCTTTATCTTTCTGAAGATGTTGGTGACACTTGGTGAAGGCTGAACTATTTCTTATTTGCCAAAATCAGCATTGACCTTCAGTCTTT
>NW_006946199.1:0-1703 GCF_000164805.1 Carlito syrichta | reverse complement strand
TTTTTCCTGTTCCTTGACATGACTTTTTAAAAAATTCAGTGCTAGGAACTCTGGACATAGTAATTTGAACCTCTGGGCACATTCAATTTTCCTTTTACGAGGCAATCCTCCTTTTGAGTTGCAGTAGAAAGACACAAGGTTGCATGCTCAGTGTTTCTATGGCTAAAGCAAAAGTGAGGCCTGACTCCCACTAACTCAGCGCTGCTGACACTTTCATGGAAAAACAAGGGCAATGATTTACACACATACATCCCCCCAAGACAGAGTGAAAGGTCAGCTCTCCCTGGAGTCTTCACTGACACCAGAAAGAGGAAGGGAATACCTGCATGTCAAAGACTCTGACTTCCGTTCTCCATCCAGCACTCACAAGGCCAGGTAGAAGTCAAAGACCAGCTTTTCACTGGCCGCCACGGTCACTAGTATCAGAAATCGGGGATAATGAGTGCTGACTCCTTCTGTCTTCCACCATTTCATTCATCTCATTGATGTGGATAGGGGCTGAAATTCAGCTCTCCACTGGGCCTTGGCAGAATCAGGCAAGGAGGGAATTGGAGGAGGCAGCAGCTCACATCAGCACCACTTTGTCAAGCTTTGTTGAGGCTGTTTGGTAGTGAAGGCTCAGCTGGTTGAATCCCCGTGATACCACCCCAGATGGGCTATGAGAGCACAGCCTGTTCTGGGAGTTGTTGACAATGTGAGAGGCAATTTTCGATGATGAACTCTATAAAAGAAATCTGTAACACAAATGACAAAAATGGGGTGCTCTTTTTTCAGCTGGCATACTTATAAATCTATATCATATATGAATCTTGGAGCTAACAGAACCATGACATTCATAATTCTGAGAAAAATTCAAAGTTGCTATGCAAATATATAACCAGTTTTTGTAGGAAACAACCACAATACTTTTAAGAGTATTTGGATCATAAATATTAAAATACTTATTAGACTAAAGTTATAATTTGTAGCCCGTTTAATAGCTAAATATTTTTTATATTAATAGCCACATCTTTAAAAATACTACAATTTTCACATAACCCACATAAGATGCTTGAGATGAACACATGTATCCACTAATGAAAATGTATAAAGCACCCAGTACGCAAAAACTTGTAAAAAATTCACTTCTTAAGTGAAGTATCTTAACTTGGGAAGCAGAGAATCTCTGTGGATCTTTGTGAAGAAGGGAGGTAGCTGCAAAGAAAATGTCTGCTGCTTTAACTGCAATAAAGCCCCATGTATTGGTGAGAGCCTGACCTCAGGAAGGCTCTCTGGAGGAGCATGGCAAAATGCTGTGATCATACTGGTATACTAAAGCTCTGGTAGAAGACTGTGGAGTCTTTTAATAAACTCACTCAAGTATTAGAGATGAAGAATGGCAAGCATTTCTGGAAATGCCAATTGTGGGCACAACTGACAGAGAAAGGCAATCTGTGTGGTGCCGTTGGTGTTCACATGACCCCAACCACCTGTGAAGTGCCAGTTATGATCAGGAAGATAGGCATGATCACCACTGCTATTGTTAAGCTGAGGAAACTGGGGCTTGAAATCTTTGCCCAAGGTTCCACATCCCTCAATGGGAGACTGAAAGTTGAATTTGGTTTCTCAGGCTCCAAAGTCCAGGTTCATTTCTATCATATCACACTACTTTCTTATCTCACTATGGATTAGACAATCAAGTGTACTAACGCCTAAGTGGAGAA
>NW_006946198.1:0-438 GCF_000164805.1 Carlito syrichta | reverse complement strand
GTCATAAGTCTGGCTTATTATTTAATTTATTTTGCTTTATTATTTTATGTTTGTTTGTTTTTTTAGAGAGACCTTTTTTTTTCTATGAGTCTCAGGCTCTTCTAAAACTCCTGGCCTCAAGCAATCCTCCTGCCTTGGCTTTTCAAAGTGCTGGCATGAGAGGCAGGAAACACTAAGTCTTAGCTAATTATTTTATTTTATTTTACTTTACTTTGCTTATTTTATTTTGTTTTATTTTATTTTATTTTACATTACTATTTTTATTTTATTTTATTTTTTAGAGTCAGGGTTTTGCTGTGAGTCCTAGGCTAGTCTCAAACTCCCAGCTTCAAGTGATCCTTCCACTTTGGCCTCCCAAAGTGCTGGGATGACAGACAAGAACCAATAAGTCTGTCTAATTATTATATTTATTTTTATTTTAATTTATTTTGTTTTATT
>NW_006946197.1:0-421 GCF_000164805.1 Carlito syrichta | reverse complement strand
CCCTCCTGCTATCCATTCCTCCTTTATTTCCTCTTTTATTCCTGTCCAAACCTGTAGTCTGCTCGCCTGTGGGGCTCTGAAGCCCTTTCCAGCCAGCTCTTTGGTAAGAGAAATGTAGTGGGGATAAGAGATCATCTAAGGACCCAGAAACACTTGAGCAACTAGCAGGAATAACACTGATTCACATTCTCACCTGCACATCAAATGCTAGTGTGGTCAGGTGGGACTGGAGGGCCTGAGCTTTTGTCTTTTCTCCCCCACTGATTCCTATTTGCACATGGAATGGTTGCTGGTCATCCCCAGGCCCCAGACCCAGGTGGAAAGTGGCTGGAACAAGAGGAAGAGGCAGATAGAGGGGGCGACACTTCATTATTGAAAGTCTCTCAAGGAGCAAACAGAGTATTTGCCTTCTAGGAAGTAT
>NW_006946196.1:2372-2920 GCF_000164805.1 Carlito syrichta | reverse complement strand
AAATAAAATAAATTAATTTAAATCAAATTAAATTAAATGATTAGCCAGACTTAGTGGTTCCTGCCTGGCATCCCAGTACTTTTGGAGCCTGAGACCAGAGGATCACTTTAAGCCTGGAGTTTAGACAAGCCTGGGACTCCTAGCAACACTTTGTCTCTACAAAATAAAAGAATAAAACAAAACAAAACAAAATAAAATAAATAGCCACAATTTGGGGTTCTTGGCTGTCATCCCACCACCTTGGGAGGTTGAGGTGGGAGGATGGCTTAAGGCCATGAGTTTGAGACTAGCCTAGTCCTCATAGCAAAATAAAGTCTCTACAAAATTAAAAAAAAAACATAAACTAAACTAAACTAAAACAATATAAAATAAAGTATATAACTAAACTAATTAGCTAGACTTAGTGGTTCATGCCTGGCATCCCAGCATTATAGAAGGCTGAGACATGAAGATTGCTTGAGGCCAGGAGTTTTAGTCTAGCCTTCACGTCATTGAAAAAACCTGTCTCTACAAAATAAAAAAATGATATAATAAAGCAAAGTGAAGTA
>NW_006946196.1:0-1179 GCF_000164805.1 Carlito syrichta | reverse complement strand
TCTTTACAAAGTAAAAAAATAATAATAATAAAGTAAAATAAAATAAAATAATTAGCTATATTTGGTGGTTCCTTTAGTTTAGGAGACCGAGGTGGGAGGATCACTTGAGGCCAGGAGTTTGAGACTAACCTGGTCATCAAAGAAAATGTTATCTCTAAAAATTAAAACTCAAAAGAAAATAAACAAGTAAAATAAAATAAAATAAAATAATTGACCAGATTTAGTGGTTCCTGCCTATCATCCAAGCAAGAGGCCAAGAGGATCACCACAGGCCTGGAGTTTCGACTAGCCTGGGAAATGAAAAAAATAAAGGCCAAGAGGATTGCCATAAAGGTCAAGAAGATCGAAAAAAAAGAAGGCCAAGAGGATTGCCATAAAGGCCAAGAGAATAAAAAAAAGAAGGCCAAGAGGTTGCCATAGGCCTGGAGTTTTGACTAGCCTGGGAAATGAAGAAAATGAAGGCCAAGGGGATTGCCATAAAGGCCAAGAGGATAAAAAAAAAAAAGAAGGCCAAGAGGATTACCATAAAGGCCAAGAGAATAAAAAAAAAAAGAAGGCCAAGAGGATCGCCATAGGCCTGGAGTTTTGACTAGCCTGGGAAATGAAAAAAATGAATGAAAAGAAATAAAATAAAATAGAATTAATTTAAAATAGCCAGACATAGTGGTTCCTGTCTCTCATCCATGCACTTTATGAGGCTGAGGTGGGAGGATTACTTGAGGCCAGGAGTTTGAGACCATCCTGGTACTCATAGCAAAAACCTGTCTCTAAAAAATAAAAAAAAGTAAAGTAAAATAAAATAAAATAAAATAATATAAATAAAATAAAATAAATGTAATGAAATAAAATAAATATAATAATTAGCCAGACTTAGTGGGTCCAGCCTGGCATCCCAGCACTTTGGGAGGCTGAGGTGTGAGGACCACATGAAACCAGGAATTTGGGACTAGCATGGGACTCATAGAGAAAACCTAACTCTAAAAACTAAAAAAAAAGTTTAGTAAAATAGAATAGACTAGAATAGAATAAAATAAAGTAAATTAAAGTAAAGCAAATTAAATTAAAATAAAATATAATAAATAAACTAAAGCAAATTAAAATAAAGTAAAAATAAAATAATTGCCAGACATAGTGGTTCCTGTATCTTATCCACGCACTTTAGGAGACTGAGGCATTAGG
>NW_006946195.1:0-729 GCF_000164805.1 Carlito syrichta | reverse complement strand
TTTTGTGTGTGTGTCCTTTCTTTCAAATAATCTGCTATAACAAACCTAAACTCTATACTGATTATTTCATAACTTATTTAGTTTTACTTATTAACATAGATCAATATATCTATATATTTTATAAAACATTCCATTTCATAAAACATTTTAACTTCTTAAAATATAACCATGCCCTATACAGTCTTTTCTACCATATTTTTTGTCTAAATATTGTATGTTTAAGATGCAGCCAGACTTTTGAGTATGTTTGCAATTAACTTATTTGAAGTCTTTTAAAATATTTTATTTTATGAATATACCATAGTAATTTTCACCTACTCTCCTCATAATGGACCTTTGGATCCTCCCTTCTCACCAGAATTTTGTTACTGTTAACAGTAAAATTGCGAGCACCCTTTTCAATGTTTCCTGCCATAAATGTGCAAGAAGCTTTCTTGGGAATGTACCTTGAAATGGAATTAGTAGATTTTGAGATCTGTGAGTTGCAGCTTTCTAAGCTTTCTAAGACAACAAATTGTTTATTTTTAAAAAATTTATTTATTGTGCAGACAAGGTCTTGCAAGTTGCCCAGGTTGGTCTAAAAGCTCTGGGATGAGGTATTCCTCTGGCCTCTGCCTCCAAAAGTGCAGAGATTACAGGCATGAAACCTCACTCCCGGAAACAAATGGCTTTTCAAAGTGTTAATAGCAATAAACATTTCTACAGACAACACATAAAATACTCTAATGT
>NW_006946194.1:0-742 GCF_000164805.1 Carlito syrichta | reverse complement strand
TTTTACTGCTTCTATTTCTATCTCCTCCCAGACCCATAGTTCTTTATTTATGGAGACTACTATGCTGGTAGCCCACAGCCTAATTCTTGTTCAGGTGTTTTCTGAAGAGTTGCTGTCTCTGAATGTAGATAGGGTTGAGTGAAATGAAAAATTACCATCTGGCTGTCCTAAAAAATACCGTGAGCTCAGTGAAGAACTAGTTGGCTAGTTTTCTGGTAGGTACAGTTCATGTGTTTCTCAACTAACTGTTGAATATCATGAAAGAGAAAAAAGAGGATTCTCTCTTTTTTCAGGTGTGCCTGTGTGTGTGTGTGTGTGTGTGTGTGTGTTTCTTTTAGATAAAAGCACAAGGGATCTCTCATTGCAACTTAGTATTTATAAGTCTTGTTGTAGGGGCATTAAAACCCATTCTCCTAGATTTTTGAAACAAACTCATTGTTCTAGTTTTCACAGGTGTTTTAAGTTCTCCTCTTTGTGTATCTTAAGAGCTATTTTAATGAGGCATTGAGAAAGGTCAGGTGACACTTGAAGCTGAGTCATTTATTTAAGAAGTCACCATTTCATCCCTTACCCTGGAGGGGCAGTGTCCTCTGTACAGAAAGTTCTCCAAGAAATGCCTGCAGGCCAGGCCAGGCTAAGCCAGGGTACTTCACAAAGAATAAAAGGCTCAAATATGCTCTGAATATTTGGGCAAGTAATTCTCTATGAAAGAGAAAAATTGACCTAAAATATTCTGAAATTT
>NW_006946192.1:0-743 GCF_000164805.1 Carlito syrichta | reverse complement strand
TTACCTTCAAGTTGATTGCATTTATATATACACCTTTTGTTTTCAACTCTTAGTGTCACATTATTTTGTTCACTTCTGTAAATTGCAAAGAGCTTAACATTGTCATTTTTTAAACATATCAGTATGAATTATATTTGCTTTTTCACCTGGTCGTTCAATACATTGAAAAGATTATGTAAGTCAGAAAAACATCTTCCTCACTCCTCCAGTTTCTATAAGAGTGTAATTTCCCATAAATAACTTCATCTTCCTGCCTCATCTTTTATTTCTCCCTACAGATTAAGTGGTTATTTGTGACAGACATTCAGTGAAGGGTATTTTCTGCTTTACCTTATTTAGTTCTCAATGGGAGACTGCCACAGAGAACTACCCAAGCCAAGAATATTCTGGTTGTAGAGTTTGGGTGGAGGTCTGTACATAAGTCTGATCCCTCCCCTTTTATCCTCTTTAAAAGCCCGGTTTGTTTGGAAAATATGCTTTGTTGTCATTTTAAGCTGGCCTTCCTGATCTCCATTTTGTAGTGGCGCAGCCTAACTTGGGGAGGTAAGAGGCTGTGCCATTCTGACTGTGAATAGATGGGGAAATGTCATTTTGCCATTCACTGTTAAGACATTCCTTTTTGGTGCAAATTTATGACTCATCTTCTCATCTGATTTTTTTAAGGCTTATCTTCTCATCTGATTTTTTATCGATGTGATTTTTGTGTGTGTGTCCTTTCTTTCAAATAATCTGCTATAACAAAC
>NW_006946191.1:0-750 GCF_000164805.1 Carlito syrichta | reverse complement strand
CCCACAGCTTTACTAAGGTATAATTGAATAATAAAAATACGTGTACTATCCCATGCTTTTTTTTTGTGGTGAGAAGATTAATATTTCTTGAGGAATTCACTAGATACATGGGTTGTTTTTCCAAAATCAACTTGATGGGTTGTAAGTCACATAGCTTAATGAATAGAATTATCACAGAAAGTGTGACAGGTAGGAAGGTTTAGCATTGCTTCATGGAACTGATGCACACACGTGCATGAGTGTGTGTGTGTGTGTGTGTGTGTGTGTGTGTGTGTGTGTGTGTGTGCATGCACGGATGTGCTACATCGCAGGCTAAGACATCTTACAACTGGTTACAGTAAAAAAATGTGAAAGCCACTATGACAAGATGATGTTATCTTGATATCAAGAATTTCAGCACTGGCATTTGCCAAAATCAGCATTGACCTTCAGTCTTTCCCACTTTGTTTTTGGTAATTGGCCTCCCATACATCCCCATCTAGTTTAGCATGGAGGAAAGTGAAGCGGGGTGAGGGAAGTTGTAACAGAGATAAAGATTCTAAAGAAAGAAATAGAAGATTATTTTTTCTTCACCTAAGACTCAACTGTGTATACTTGAGAAAACCAAGAATATTTTCAATCACAATAAAAATATAATGTGAGAAGGTCCTTGAAAACATAGCCAATGTGTATTTATGGTTTTTTCTGATACAAACCTTGAGATAATAATTTGAATAATTTTGCTTGAGTGGCATGAACAACACCAGAAGG
>NW_006946190.1:2462-4979 GCF_000164805.1 Carlito syrichta | reverse complement strand
GTAGTTCAATACATTGAAAAGATTATGTAAGTCAGAAAATCATCTTCCCCACTCCTCCAGTTTCTATAAGGTGTAATTTCTCATAAATAAACTCATCTTCCTGCCTCATCTTTTAGTTCTCCGTACAGATTAAGTGGCTATTTGTGACAGGCATTCAGGGAAGGGTATTTTCTGCTTTAGCTTATTTAGTTCTCAATGGAAAACTGGCACAGAGAACTACCTAAGCCAAGAATATTCTGGTTGTAGAGTTTGGGTGGAGGTCTGTACATAAAAGTCTGATCCCTCCCCTTTTATCCTCTTTAAAAGCCCGGGTTGTTTGGAAAATATGCTTTGTTGTCATTTTAAGCTGGCCTTCCTGATCTCCATTTTGTAGTGGCACAGCATAAC
Organism: Carlito syrichta; assembly: GCF_000164805.1. NCBI lineage: Eukaryota > Metazoa > Chordata > Mammalia > Primates > Tarsiidae > Carlito > Carlito syrichta. The sequence continues at coordinate 4,592 of NW_006946190.1, read as the reverse complement.
TTGGGGAGGTCAGAGGCTGTGCCATTCTGACTGTGAATAGATGGGGAAATGTCATTTTACCGTTCACTGTTAAGACATTGCTTTTTGGTGCAAATTTAAGACTGATTTTCTCATCTGATTTTTTTAAGGCTTATCTTCTCATCTGATTTTTTATCGATGTGATTTTTGTGTGTGTTTCCTTTCTTTCAAATCATCTGTTATAACAAACCTAAACTCTATACTGATTATTCCATAACTTATTTAGTTTTACTTATTAACATAGATAATATATCTATATATTTTATAAAACATTCCATTTCATAAAACATTTTAACTTCTTAAAATATAACCATGCCCTATGCAGTCTTTTCAACCATATTTTTTGTCTAAATAATGTATCTTTAAGATGCAGCCAGACTTTTGAGTATTTTTGCAATTTACTTATTTGAAGTCATGTAAAGTATTTTATTTTATGAATATACCATAGTAATTCTCACCTACTCTCCTCATAATGGACCTTTGGACCCTCCCTTCTCACCAGAATTTTGTTACTGTTAACAGTAAAATTGCCAGCATCCTTTTCAATGTTTCCTGCCATAAATGTGCAAGAAGCTCTCTTGGGAATTTACCTTGAAATGGAATTAGTAGATTTTGAGATCTGTGAGTTGCAGCTTTCTAAGATGACAAATTGTTTTTTTTTTTTTTAATTTATTTATTGTGCAGACGAGGTCTTGCCAAGTTGCCTAGGTTGGTCTAAAAGCTCTGGGATGAGGTATTCCTCTGGCCTCTGCCTCCAAAAGTGCAGAGATTACAGGCATGAAACATCACTCCCGGAAACAAATTGCTTTTCAAAGTGATAATAGCAATAAACATTTCTACGGACAGCACATAAAATACTCTCATGTTCCACATGTGCTCAAATACTTGGTATTGTCAGTATTATAACATTGGCTTACTAAAAAGGTAAAAATAGCATCAAATTTTAACCTTGCTATGGAATAATCTAAACATTAATTGCATCACTTATTTGTATTCATTGATTCTATTTTTTGTGAGATGTCTTATCACATCAGTAGCCCATATTTCTCAGATGTTTAAAATATTTTAGAATAATGTGTTGGCATTTTTGTTAGTAGTATTTATTGGTTTTGTGATTTGTAATATCAATTCCTGGTTCATAAATAGTCTCTCGATCTTTAAACGGTGTCTATTAAAAAAAAGAAATTCCTAATTTTACATAGTAACGTTTATCAATCTTTTATTTTATATTTAGTGTTGTTGTGACTTCTTTATCAGATTTTTTTATTCCAAGAATATGGTTTCAAAAAAAAAAAAAACCACTCATCTATATTTTCTATCAATAATTTTAAAGTATTGTGTATAAAAAGTGTCTCCTTTATTTGTCTGTTGGTGTGGAAATGTATCAGAGTTGAGACATAGATCCAATTTAATACTTTATGTAGACAATTACTTGGTAAGCTCAATTTACTTAACAGTTCTTTGTTTTTTGTATATATAAAGAAGAGCGAAAAAGATGCGAGACAGGAAGACAGAGAGAGAAACAAAGGAAACAGAGGGAGAGATCTATAAATATATATACCTATGTACACTAACATTCTAAAGTTCTGAAAAAGTTTGAATCTGTTTTGTCTCTCAGTTCTTTTTCTCTAGTAAATTTATGTATATCTTGCAAAAAATTTTATTATTTTAATTACTATAACTAATTACAATGTACTATTTTAATTACAATAACTTTCACATAGGTCAAATTCTACCATCTGTATTTTTCTTCAGCTATGTACTCTTTTATACCTCTTTAATCTTTCATATGATTTGCAAACTCAACTTGTTTTACTAAAATCCACTGTTGGGATTTGTATTGCATTTAAAGCATATAACAATTGAGGAAGAATTTAGATCTTTAAGAAAATTTTTCAATCTTCTTGATTGATTTTAGGTATTTGTAAGAATCCCTTAATAAAATTGTATGGTTTTTCCATTCGATTTGTTTGTTTGTTTTTAAGAAACAGGATCTGGCTCTGTCACCCAGGCTGGAATGCAGTGGGACAATCAAAACTCACTGCAGTCTCGACCTCCCGTATTGAAACAATCTGTCTGACTGGGTCTCCTAAAAAGTCATTAGATTTTTAG
>NW_006946190.1:0-1641 GCF_000164805.1 Carlito syrichta | reverse complement strand
CATAGTTTTCTTTTAAAAGCCATTGTTTTCCCTTACCTCCCTGAATGCACACATAGTTCATCAGTCACACATATTTCCATTACAATGCTCTATTCTCAAATGAATACCATTTTCTTTTTAAAAAAAAACATTTCTTGTTGTTAGACTGATATGCCATAGAGTTTGTTGCCTCCAAATGACATATATTACACCGATTTCCCAAGTTTCTCAATAAGATAAAGCTTTATGTGATTAAATTTATAGGATTTTAATACTTCCAAGTTCACTGAGAATTGTTTTAGGGTTGAACACAACAAACCACTAAGGAAAGTTACTTGATAAGCATGCTTTGCAGGTGGATACTGGTTCCTTTATCATCACTTCCCTACTACCCTTCTGGTGTTGTTTATACAACTCAAGCAAAATTATTCAAATTACTATCTCAAGGTTTGTATCAGAAAAAACCCTAAATACACATTGGCTATGTTTTCAAGGACCTTCTCACATTATATTTTTATTGTGATTGAAAATATTCTTGGTTTTCTCAAGTATACACAATTGAGTCTTAGGTGAAGAAAAAATAATCTTCTATTTCTTTCTTTAGAATCTTTATCTCTTTTACAACTTCCCTCACCCCACTTCACTTCCCTCCATGCTAAACTAGATGGGGATGTATGGGAGGCCAATTACCAAAAACAAAGTGGGAAAGACTGAAGGTCAATGCTGATTTTGGCAAATGAGAAATAGTTCAGCCTTCACAAGTGTCACCAACATCTTCAGAAAGATAAGGGAAGATTGCCAATGCTGAAAATCTTGACATCAAGATAACATCATCTTGTTATAGTGGCTTTCACATTTTTTTACTGTAACCAGTTGTAAGATGTCTTAGCCTGGGATGCAGTGCATTCGTGCATGCACACACACACACACACACACACACACACACACACACACACTCATGCACGTGTGTGCATCAGTTCCATGAAGCAATGCTAAGCCTTCCTACCTGCCACACTTTCTGTGGTAATTCTATTCACTAAGCTATGTGGCTTACAACCCATCAAGTTGATTTTGGAAAAACAACCCATATATCTAGTGAATCCCTCAAGAAATATTAATCTTTTCACCACAAAAAGATAAGCATGGGAATAAATAGACGTATTTTTATTATTCGATTATACCTTAGTAAAGCTGTGGAGATGGAAAACATTAAAAAGGAAGTTAAATAAATAAACCTTCTAATAGGAAAAATAAATGGGATAAGAGCATCAACTCTCGTTGGCACTTGGCACCACGCCAGGAATTGACATCAGCAGAATTGACGTGTTTAACAATACTTCCATTTTCCAGAGAAGATGTGTCACTTTAAGAGGCATTAGAGAGAAAACTTATAGGACCCTGAAATTCTGCCTACAGGCCAGAAAACCACAGAAACAGAAAATTTAAATGAAAATTTTATGGACTTGCTGGTTTATATCTGAGACTTTCCTTTGATATGAAATTTCATTGGGAAAATTAGATACTGTTGAACATAATTCATCAAAAAGTAAATGTATACTTCATTCATGTAAAGTTTAAACCTGAAAAAGGTAAACAAATGTGTATTTTTAATGTTCCATACATAGTTGGTAGAGCCATAAAGAAAAAGGGAATGATTGACGA
>NW_006946189.1:0-731 GCF_000164805.1 Carlito syrichta | reverse complement strand
TTATGTTAATTCCTCTCATTTGAAAGCTTCTGATATGTAGTTTGTCATCTTATATGCACATTTCTTCTGCTGCTTCCAACTCTGGCACATAAATCTGTATGAGTCTCTGCCACATTTTACCTCTTTGTTGACCCATGGTGGACATTCACATAGTCACTTAGTCACCAATAGCAAATACAATAGCCCTTTATGAACCTATTAGAGAATTTCTACACTAATTTTCACATTTTTCTTTTGATAAATTTCCTCATGAAAATGATGATCAGACATCTCTTTTGTATTGGTTTATCCAGTTTTGTTCTTTCAAATGTTCTGTCTTCTTTCAAAATTATTCTGAGTAATTTGAAGAGAGACACTAAACCAAATGTAGCACTAGAGCTACTCTGGTTTTCTTTAGCTTACTCTGTAACTCATAATTCCATCAATGTGGAAAGGCAGTAAAATGCTACTAATTGAACTTGTCATCGCCCTAAGAGACTACCAATTTTAAAATATATAACTATTTCAGATATTAAAATGGAAAAGACTTACCTTCAAGTTGATTGCATTTATATATACACCTTTTTGTTTTCAACTCTTAGTGTCACATTATTTTGTTCACTTCTTGTAAATTGCAAAGAGCTTAACATTGTCATTTTTTAAACATTTCAGTATGATTATATTTGCTTTTTCACCTGGTCGTTCAATACATTGAAAAGATTATGTAAGTCAGAAAAACATCTTCCCCACTC
>NW_006946188.1:8113-13774 GCF_000164805.1 Carlito syrichta | reverse complement strand
TCCTAGATATATTTTTAAAGGAGAAAGGGAGAGCTCAAAAGAGGGCATGTGGTATCTACCATCTGTTGTTGTTGTTGTTTTTTAAAGGTATGTGTTGGTGTATCCCTATGTGTGTATGGGCATGTATGTGGTGGGTGTCTCTATACTTACTTGTATATGCATCATCTGTATCTTTAAACATGCAGAATTAACTGGCAATACTGCTTCCAAGAGGGAAATGGGACACTTAGGGATGGAAAGTGAATAGAGAGTGAATTTTCACTGCCAACCTTTTTATACTTTTTGAATTTTGAACTGCATGAGTTTATTACTTATGTTTTAAAATTTAATAATAAAGTTATAACTTTAAAAGACCATTCTCTTAGGTTCTGTGCTGTAAAAGACCACATAAAAATTTAGAGGAGGCAGACATCAAGAGAAATGCTAGAGAAATACCTAGCTCTATGAGATCAAGTGGTAGAATTTGATATGAGAAATAAAATATTATATCATTTCCAACCGTTGTAACATGTCACCCAAATCTGCAATCAAGAAAAGCCAGTCATGGGAATTTAATTGTTTTATACAAGAGTTATATGGGCTTGCCATTAATTTAATGGAATAAAAATGAAAAAATTTTGAGTCCAGAGAATTGATGAATATTGAAAAAGTCAGTAAAGAAGAGACAAGTTTGGGACTTTGAATTAGAAATGGAGTATTGAATATTCAAAGAGATTTTAATTGGTGTTTATTCACAAGATTATGAATCACAGTATAATTGAAATCTTTAAAGATTAATGGGAAAGTAACCAGTTTTTTTGTGTTTGTTTTAAGAAAATTAAAAGAATGCTGCCTTTCTTAAGTAAAAAAGAACCACTTATTTCCATAGCTAATTCTGGAAAAGTGTTGACTGGGAAGTCAGGAGATATCACTCTTGTTGCCTTGAGCTTACCTTCCCTTTTATTATTTTTCATCTTAAGAAAACAAAAAAACTATCACTTCTGTTGCTACCATGGTATTAGGTCATAGTCCAATATCTCCTTGGTACCTTAACTGTCTCCAAGGGTAGAGACCCTTGATACTACAATCCCCAACTTTGTACTGCCTTTTAGATACCTTGACCTTTTCCTTACCAAGAACAAAGTGTCAAGAACAAGAGACTATCACACCTTAAGACTTGTTTCTTGAAAGCAAAGCACACCTCTTTCCTAGATAATTGGCACCAGAAATTCTTCAGGGGAGTCTCCATAGAGAATTAGACATTAGAGATTAGAGTAACATCAAAATGTAATGCAAAAATCATAGACCTCATATAACAAAAATTAAGTCTACATGCTTATTTCTTGGCTTAGTGTTTTAAGTTAATTACTATAAAAAGTAAAATAGGTCTAAAAGTTTTTTAAAAAGGAGGAAGCAGGATTATTTAATCAATGTAAAACTCTGTATGACTTATAAAAGACAGGGTAATGTTAGCCATGTTGTGGCAACAAACTCAAAACCTCATTGGCTTATCACATATCACAATAAACAATTTATTTCTCATTTATACAAAGTTATCAGGCAGCTGTCCTGTATGTTTTTCAAGCCATGGTTCAGGGACCCAGGCTCTTACCATATCAAAACTATATCACCAGAAACACGTGGTTTCCAGAGTCACCATTGGAGAGAAAGAGAGGGATGGAGCAGCACATTGGTTCTTAACTACCTTGGCCTGGAAGTAACGTAGATCACTCCTGTTCAAAGTTGACTGGCCAGAGCTAGTCTTACTGTCTCAGTCTATCTGCAAGAGAAGTTAGGATATACAGGGGATACACTGATATTTGGGAATCACTATCTCTGCCACATGACTTTAGCCTGGTAGTTTCAGAAGGCAAGCAACACATGCATTGACCCATTTCATCTCCAGGCAGGAACTATTAATATTCACATTTTGCTAATAAGTGAGGCATGTTGAGTTTATATAAATTCCTCAAAGTCACACAGCCATTAAATGAAAGAAATAGGATTCAAATCCAGTGTGGCTACAGAGCCTATCCACCACTCTATGACCTTCCACATAGAAAGCAAAGTATAGAACTAAAAAATTATCAACACATTGACAAATCCTCTTTTTTAATGGGTTAGATAAAAACTTGGTATAGACAGAATTCTTTCAATCATAGAAAAGTTTCTGTGTACATATTTTGTTTGAAATATTCAGCTAGACTCCCTAAACTGGCAAGGGGAAAAGCAACATAATTGTTGAATTTTGCTCTTCACTTCAATTATCTACTGTCGGCCTTGAGGTTCCCTAAAAAAATGTTGGAGTTGACATCCACAGTGTATTTTCTCACCTTCACCCTCTTTATAGGTTGCAACTATATGGTACATATGCAAGGCTCTGAATTAAAAAGGTAATTTCTCTGACTTAATGAGTAGTGAAAGAAATCCACATTTTAACAATTCTGAATGTTATTCATTTCCATACCCTTTAGGTGTATGGAAAATTTATCATAATCACAAAAAAAAATGTCATTGAATAGCAAGTGACCTTACATTCCATTCCAGGGGTCACTTTCTGCAGGTCAAAACCAGAGAAATAGACCCTATATATATTTTTTAATTGGCTACCATATAAAGTTGACTAGTGCCTTCAGAGTGGGAAAAAAAAAAGGTTCAATTTTTATTTCCATGCTAGAAAATGGAATCTATAAGAACAAATCTAAACTTACTTATTTTGCATAATATTATATATGATATAACTGCATATATTTAAAGAATGGTATTTCTACAATAAATAGCTTGTGAGTCAGTGCTCATTGTGGTATTTTATGGAACTACAAAAAATATTGATTTTTCCCTAAACTGGTTTGTAAGCTTGGGGGGGGGGGGAGTTAAAGCTAGGGTTATCAGATATTCATTAATAGTTTTTAAAGGAAGAAGTTCATTTTGATTCACTCAGCCTAGTAAGTCAACAACAACAACAACAAAACTGTCCTGTCTAGAACAGGTGTTCCTATAATTGCAATATATTAGTTGGAATTTTTGCAATTTATATGGGTTCTCAATTTCATGCCTCTTTTTGAAACAAATAGAAACTTTATTCTGGAGTCACTCCGCTGGAGTCAATAATCTATAAGGATTTTCAAGGATTCCTTACCTGAAGTTTCTCAAGGACCAAGGGATTAATTAGCAAAGGCTGTGCAGAGAACCAGGAGCAAAAAATTCTGTTCTTGTATTCTCATTTCTGCTTTTCTCAGTGTCCCAGAAATAGGAATAGTCATTCTTTCTTTAAAAAGCCCAATTCATAGCTCTTCTTTCATGCACCTATATCTTGTCCAACTGTCACGCAAGACTTAAGATTTCTCCTCTGTAAAGCCTTCCTTGGTTTTCTAAGACACATTTTTTTTTAACTTTTCTAACTTTTGTACATACCTTCATAGCAATCACTTCAATGTATTCAAATGATCTCCCTGAAAGACTGAAGGAAAGATCACATAAGAAGGAATTATGATTTTTATCTTTTTAAGCCCAAAACTTCTTAAGCATTCAGTCTTGATGCATGATAGGTGCTTAGTAAATATTGTTTAATAAATGAATATGTCCAATTTCTAGGTGGAAATAAGAAAGTATATTACATTTGGATGTGGAAAAAAGAGAATTCATTTAACTTATCAGTGGAAAATGTAAATTGGTTGTTGGAGCACAGGAAATGATTCCCAAAACATGAAACTTTGGCATGCTGAGTGCTTTGAAATTTGAAAGGATATAGAAATAAACCTCAGAACAAAGGTCTCTCTTTGACCTTCCCCTACCTGTCTCTCTGATCCTCTTTTCCAAAGCACTGGGAGGGATTCTTTCTGGAATTTTTTTTTTTATCTGACTAAGAATGCTTCCTTCCAAAAGAAATGCAATTCTTTTAAGAACCCCTCTCTAGAAATCTCATCAAATAGCCAGGAAAAAAATCAACCACAGAAGGGACTTGGAGTTGTTACCACACCCAAACAGACTTCATCTATTCTTTTGAGGGCAGCTCCAGAGATTTCTGAGAAGCTTTATCTGCATAATTCGACAAGCTTTGTTCACAGTGAGGTTCTGCCCTTCACCTTCCCAACACCTCTCCCAGACCTTAACGGAACATTGCCATTTACTTGCATTCCTTTCTATTCCTTCTCTATGTACAAGGGTATATAAGCATCCATACTCCATGGGGTTATTGGTTAGTCATTCTCCTGCAATCCCCCAGAGCAATACATGTTAAAATAAACTTGTATGCTTTTTTCTCCAATTTTCTGCCTTTTATCAGTTCAGTTTCAGTAAATCTTTGCTTCTCTCCTTGCCCCCTACTTGGTACAACCATTATGAAAAACTCTAGAAGTTTTTTCCAAAAAATCAAAGATAGAACTATCATATTACCCAGCAGTCCCACTACTGTGTATATATTTCAAAACATAACACTATATGGAAGAAATATCTGCACTTCCACGTTCATAGCAGCATTATTCACAATAGCCAAAATATGAAAACAACCTAAGTGTTAATCAATAGATGAATGGTTTTTAAAAAAAAATTAAAATATTTTTATACAATAGAATAATTGTTCAGCCTTTAAAAAGAAGGAAATCCTGCCATTTGTGATAACATAGATGAACCTGAGGATATTATACTAAGGGAAATGAGCCAGGGACAGAAAGACAAATATTGCATGATCTCAAATGTCAACCTTAAATAATGAGATTCAGAAAATATGATAAAGTATAGAGTTTATTTCAGTGCACTGCTTGTGGATAGCCATCGAGGAAACACAGTCTCCACAAAATGGGTCAGCATTTCAAAGCGGGGAAGTTAAGGTTTCACGTATAGAAGCAGAGACAGGGAAATTTAACAGGATTGCAACATTTTCTATACAAGTTCAGTAAATACATTACAGTAATCTGATTGGTTATAGCTTGCTACATTCCAAGAGAGATTGCTTTAACAGTCCACAAGTAGGGGGAATGGTCTCAAGGGGTCTTATTGATTTGGTCTTTCCTAATCATTTACAGTACAAGAATGAGGAGGAGATTTAATCCATAATCTGAGAAGGAGAAGTTGCAGCTTCATGCTATGTGACACAGGTCACATGGCCACATTCATCTCAAGGTTCAAAATAATTGAAAATTCCAACAGTTTTAAGTTTGAATTATTTAATTTCACACATATGTGGAATCCAAAGTAATGAAGTTCATAAACACTGAGAGTAAAAATGTGAGGAGTGGGGGAAATGGGGAAATTTTGATTAAAGGGTGCAAACTTTCAGATATAAGATGAATAAATTCTGTACAGCATGGTGCCTATATAAAAATAATGCTTCACATATTTAAAATTTTCTAAGAAGTGATCTTAACTATTCTCACACCCCAATGTACAAAGTAACTATGTGAGGTGATGAATATGTTAATTACCTTGATTGTGGTAATCATTTCACAATGTATATGTATATCAAAATGTCATATTGTATACTTTAAACATATACCACTATTATTTGTCATTTACACCTCAATAAAGCTAGAAAACAAAGAAAGTACACTGCATTTGAAAAATAAAATGAATTTCATATAGCAATAACCAAGCTGTGCTTTCCTTACTGTTTGAAAATACAATTCAACTTAAAATATAATATATGTAAAATAATTTCAATTATATAAGCCACATAGTATTTGA
>NW_006946188.1:7696-7959 GCF_000164805.1 Carlito syrichta | reverse complement strand
CCAAAAAAAAAAAAAAAAATGCTAGAAACCTGCCAGCATATTAAAAGAAATAGCATAACACTTTCCCAGTTAGAATCTAAAAACAGGAGAAGGGTTTCTTCTTGAGCTAATCATCACCACTAAGAAATGGACACCACTCATAAGTCAACTCGTGGGAGGACAAAGAGGTAGGACAGTAATTAAGAAACAAACTTGCTGGGCTCAGTGACTCAGCCTGTAATCCTGTGCCTTTGGGAGGCTGAGGTTAGTGGATTGCCTGAGCC
>NW_006946188.1:0-7087 GCF_000164805.1 Carlito syrichta | reverse complement strand
TGTCCTGACAATGTCAGTGGCTGTCAGTCTGTCTTTCCCCATCCAACTCTTAATTTCCCTCCTTCCCTCGACAACAGCTATAGTATATTTATTATGTAACCTCTGCTTCTGTATTCAATGTTCTATTTAGGTGTCATGTACCATAAAAAACACAAAGAGTTGTGTGTGTGTGCTAATTCTATTCGTGGTGCTATGCTATTAAGCATTCTATTTTTTTATGCTGCTCCATATTTTGAAATCTATGTGGCTGTATGCAAACCTAGTCCATTACTGTTGAGGGTACATGCCACATTTTATTTACACATTCCCCTAGTGATCTTCAACTCTTTCTTTCCACAAACCATGCTGCTTCGAATATAACCTTTGGCAACCTGACCCCGTGAAGCTGGCTTGGTGCCTAACTTTGAAGTCAGTGTTAGCACAGAATCATAATGAGAGGAGCATTATTTTGATAAGCTAAATAATGGAAAAGCTATGTGAATAGCTTTAAATATATCACTTTCTTTATTTCTCTTTTTAAACTCTCACTCCAATCGTGACTTTACAAATGCTAGGCTTTTGCCCTCGTGCTCTCTTCCAGTTTGGGGTCATTCTCTCCTCCCTCTGTTACCTCTCTTCCATTTCTAATAGAAAATAGTCTCTTTTGTTCTTCACTCTTATCCCTGCTCACACCATCATAACCAAGAGCCAGGCAGATGGAGAAACACAATAGGGCTAGGCTTCAACATTTCTCTCCAGCAGTTTCCTGCCTCTCCCAGATCTCTGACTCGAGTCTTGGTTAGCTTTCTCTGTAATAAGGACTATTTTGCCTGGGGAATTTTGCTATTTACTATTTACCGTGCTCTGTTTTGGCCAATTGGAAGAAGTTTAAGAATGGCATATGATCATTGGTAATGTGCATTAATTTATTCTTGGTTATTTTAAATGAACTGTATGCATACCTACTTGTCATACCCAGAAAGATAATGCAGCCTCTTCACCAAGAGCCTGGAGTTCTCCAATGAACACTTACCTCTTCAATTACTCCCTGTGCCCTACCTCCTGGAGCACTGCCAGAAGCTCAACCCTCCTCTGAAAGTAGAGCATAACAATTGTTACTTTCCAACATACTCTATAATGTATACATTTACCATGTTTAGTTCAGTCTTCCAGCCCTTTGCTTCTGAAGAGCAGGTGTCTGTGTCTTTTGAGTTCTCTGATGTACCCCAAGCACCAAGAACAGTGCCTACCCAGTGTGCAGTACAAATATTTGCACACAGTGTACATCAAATATTTGGTAAGAAAAGAATGAGAGGGAAGTTCATAATCTGCACAGGTGCTTCCTGACCTTTCTATGGGTCTTTCTCCCAGGAAGTTCTTCTCTGGGAACACCAGCCTCTACTTCTCTCAGTTGTCCTCCAGGTGCAGCTTACAGCAACCTCTTCATCTCCTGCCACTAATGAGTCTCTTCCTGACAAAATCATTCATCATTTGCAAACCACCTTCAGGCCTGGTGCTTCCCATGGGACTGTGTCTGATCCATGAGAAATAGGCCCCCCTGACCTGCCTTTAGTGGCAGCCCAGCAAGCTGTCAATACAGCCTCTCTTCCTGCTAGGCAGATGGCACAGCCAGTCTTTGAACTCGACTCTTCCAGTCAATTACCACACCAGCTCCTTTCATCTCCAGGTTGCTAGTGCCAAGTTATCTGGACCTTTCTCAGGAAGCAGTGGTAGAAGGAAGCATATCCTTCTCTCCCCTACAGAAGAGGCAGTGGGAATGACACCAAACTCTTACAAATGTCTCCAAATTTGTACCACCTGTCCTCCACAGCCTCCCTTCTTTTATATCTTCAAGGTGTCACTAAAAATGTTCAGCCATCTCCTTTTGCATGTTCTGTACGTTTGGGACATACTTAACATTAAAATGGTATGTGTGGTCTTTCTGAAATTCAAGTTTAACTGGGCATGATCTATTTTCTCTGGCAACATTATACACAGCTGGCATTGTCGTCATGTTAAAATAGGGGCTACCTGCCAACTATTTTGTTTTATCCTTGGCCTGTGTGTCTCAGAAGAAGAAAGTACCACTTAAATCTTTGTAATAATACCAAATAAGTCCATCCACAGGACAACATACTAAACCATATAGTGCTTAGCCTATGTTATTTAATTTAATTTACATAATTCTTTGCTCCTTACTCTCACTCGGTATTCATACAGACTATTTTGTTTATTTTTGTATTTGTATCCACTAGAAAAAATTCGTCAAGGTGCAATTTTTCTAACGTTTAGACCTTCAGAAATAGCCATATTAAAACTTTTTACATGGAAAGGTAGGCATTAATAACACAAAATTTCAGAATCTTTTAGGTCAATTTTTCTCTTTCATAGAGAATTACTTGCCCAATATTCAGAGCATATTTGAGCCTTTTATTCTTTGTGAAGTACCCTGGCTTAGCCTGGCCTGGCCTGCAGGCATTTCTTGGAGAATTTTCTGTACAGAGGACACTGCCCCTCCAGGGTAAGGGATGAAATGGTGACTTCTTAAATAAATGACTCAGCTTCAAGTGTCACCTGACCTTTCTCAATGCCTCATTAAAATAGCTCTTAAGATACACAAAGAGGAGAACTTAAAACACCTGTGAAAACTAGAACAATGAGTTTGTTTCCAAAATCTAGGAGAATGGGTTTTAATGCCCCTACAACAAGACTTATAAATACCAAGTTGCAATGAGAGATCCCTTGTGCTTTTGTCTAAAGGAAACACACACACACACACACACACACACACACACACACACAGGCACACCTGAAAAAAGAGAGAATCCTCTTTTTTCTTTTTCATGATATTCAACAGTTACTTGAGAAATACATGAACTGTACCTACCAGAAAACTAGCCAACTAGTTCTTCACTGAGCTCATGGTATTTTTTAGGACAGCCAGATGGTAATTTTTCATTTCACTCAACCCTATCTACATTCAGAGACAGCAACTCTTCAGAAAACACCTGAACAAGAATTAGGCTGTGGGCTATCAGCATAGTAGTCTCCATAAATAAAGAACTATGGGTCTGGGAGGAGATAGAAATAGAAGCAGTAAAAACCAGGGTTAGAATTTTCCATGCAGTTCATCTGTTTCCATGTACTAGCGATCTGGTGGTGGATGTAGGAGTGGATCCCATTCTGTCTGGGAGAGCAGAAGTTGACAGAAAATGTGTGAGGCACTGGGCACACCAACCTATCCACCATCTGCGACTCCAGCAGAGACTCAGTCACTACACAAGTGGTCAGAACCGAGAGACTGGGACCTTCTCCCACCTGCTTCCCATCAGAAGATGGGGCAACCTTCAGAGGTGGGAAGATTAAAGGAAAGGAAACATCTTCTGAAAGACTCAGGGGGAAAAAATGATAACTCCAGAAATTCTTGCTCAAAGAAACAACCCCCCCAAAAAATTATAACTTATTGGTATCTCAGTAGATGATGAGATAAAATGGAATAGTGGTCTGTGAAAAAATAGACCTAAAAACAATAAGATGAGAAGAAAGTAAAGTTGATTAAAGTAAGAAATTCTGCAAGAAAAAATTCAAAAAGCAGAATGGAGCCTTCATTTAAGGCAGAAATAACAGATTTGGCACTGACAGACTAAGAAATGCAGAGGACAAACTTGAGAATTTATTACAGATTAAAGAGGGAAAAGACAAAGATGGAAGTGGTGGAGAGAAAAATGACAGATACAGAAACTGAAAACAATGATATTCTGCTTGGAAATATTGATGGGTCAATTAAAAAAAACTGATTGACCCAAATTAAATGGGAAAAATATGTGTTAAAATAAGATACTTGTGAGATGCCTAAAACATATAAGAGATTACCACCTAGCACAGTAAGGAATGCCTCCAAATCAGCAAAGATGGGTGGATAAATAATTAGATAGATGAGGGGGGGGAGAGAGAGGATAGATAGACAGGTAGACAAATAACCTAGTCAGAAAGTGGACAAAGATTCTGTAGACTGAATTACAAAAACGGAAAGCCAAATGACTAATAAGCACATGAAAAGATGTTCACTCTTACTGAAAATCAGAGAAATGCAATGCAGAGCAAGACATTACTCTTTACCCATCCAACTGGTAAAAATAGAAAAGTTTAGGTGTGTGTGTGTGTGTGTGTGTGTGTGTGTGTGTGTGTATGTGTGTGTGTGTGTGTGTGTGTGTGTATAATTTGATTTATATATCTGTGAGAACAAGAAAGGGTGGGATTATAGATGCCTTTGTGGAGTGCAATCTGGCAACAAATAAAATGTGTGAATCCCCCTTTCTCAAGACTATCAGAAGAAGAAGAGGAGAAGGAGGAGGAAGAAGCAAGGAGAGCAGGGAACAGGGACAAAGGGAAGCACTGAGGGGGGGGGGGAAGATACATGAGCAGGAAGAAGAAAGTAAAGTAATAAACAGAATTAACAGAAATAAACCAAGATGGTTTTTATTGTCCTTTCACTTTTCTCTAATTTTCATTTTTAATAATCTATTTTATAATATACATGTGTCTTGCATGAATTTTGTAATGTATCACAAATATCATTAAAGAAATTATTTTTAATCATCTATAATCCAATCACTTAAGGTTTACAACTACTATTCACATTTGGTATATTTCTTTTTGGAATATTTTCTACACATAAGAGCTTTCCCAAATCACTGTGTTCTTCAAAAAAATGATTTTATCATTTTTAGAGATTATACAGCATGGCATTAGTTACATGTACTGTAATAATTTTCAATTTGTCCCCATTATAGAAAAGGTGTGCTATTGCCAAATTTTAAAATTACAATTAAATACTTTTTACATAAGTGCTGTTACAATTTCTGATTACTTTTTCATTTACCAGGCATTCATAGATGTGCAATGACTGCTTAAACATTGTTAAGATTCCTTATTCCTATCATCCCCTTGACTTCAAGAACAATTATACAAGTTAATACTTACTACTACTGTGTGAAGTCTCCATATAAATCACAAACCCTACTTTAAAAAAAAAGTGAATGCCCTATTTAAGAAATAAGATATCATGCCATTGTTTGAAGTTGACTTTTTAAATTAGTAGTCAGTTTTTAAATTTCACATTTACAAGTCATCTGTTGCTTCTGACCTTAGGAAGGTCCACTGGGTTTAAGAAAATCTTTTCATGGGCTCTGACCACTCCATTCAGAATCACCATCTGCTGCCTTATCTCATTTGTCCCCATACTCCCAGTGCTCTTGATCCTGGGCTACTTTTTTGCTTTACCAAAATAATTACCACCTTCTTGTATACTTCATAATTTATTTATTTGTTGTTCCTACTTTTTATTTTCTATGTGTCTGTCTCTTCCTGCTATTATAGAATCTTTCCATGAGAAAAGACTGTTATATTCTTTGCTCATTGACATATTTCAAGGTTCTGGAAGGAGGCCTGGCCCATGGTTATGCTCTCAATGGATGCTTTTCTTTTCTTTTGTTTTCATGAATATTACAAATTTTTAAATGTAGCTAGTTCTTCACTATGTGAATGGGGGAAAACGTGGTACATCTGTACAATGAATGGATGGAATATTATTCAGCAATAGACAGAAGCAAGATATCAAGCTATGAAAGACATGGAAGAAACTTAAATGCATATTGCTAAGTGAAGGAAACCAATCTTAAAAGGATCCATACCGTATGATTCCAACTGTAAGACAATCTGGGAAAGGCAGAACTGTAGGGATAGTTCAGAGGTTGCAAGGGTCTTGAGGGAGAATGAAAGAGGGCTGAAGAAGTGGAACACACAGGATTTTTAGGGCTGTAAAACTACTCTGTACAGCACTATAAGGGTGGACACAAGATATTACATATTTATCAAAACCCAGGAAGCCCTAATGTAAAACGTAATAGTGGGCCGGGCAGGTGATTCATACCTGCAATTCCAGCACTTTGGAAGCCCTAGATTGCTTGAGCTCAAGAATTTGAGAGCAGCCTGGACAGAATAATGAGCCCTTGTCACTACAAAAAATATTTTCAAAAATTTAAATAATTAGCCAGGTATGGTAATATGTGTCTGTATCCCCAGCTGTTTGGGAGACTAGGGCAGAAAGATTGCTCGAACCCAGAAAGTCGAGGCTGTGTTGAGCCATGAGCATTCCACTGCACTCCAGCCTGGGTAACAGAGTGAGACCAGTCTCTAAAAAAAAAAGAAAGAAAGAAAGAAAAAGTGTAACATATCAAGATTGGTTCATTGATGATAAACTTACTGCGCCAATGCAAGATGTTAATAATAGGGAAAACGTAGAGGGAGAGAGTATATATAGAACTTTTCTATGCTTTCTGTGCAACTTTTTTTTTTGATACACTTAAAAATGCTCTGAAAAGTCAAGTCTGTAGAGAAAAGAGAATGCTTACTATTATTGGTGGGAATATATATTAGTACAAACTGTATGGAATGGAGCTTTCTCAAAGAATTAAAAATAGAACTACGATTCAATCTAGTAATCCCACTACTGAATATCTACTCAAAGGAAAATATTATGTCAAAAAGATACCTACACTTGTATGTTTATTGCAGCATTATTCACAATAGTAAAGATATGAAATTAACCTAAGTGTTCATCAATGGGTAACTGGATAAAGAATATGTAGTGTATATATACAAGGGAATACTATTCAGCCATTTAAAAAAAATGAAACCATGACTTTCACAGCAACATGGAAGGAACTGAAGGCCATTATCTTAAGTGAAACAACTCAGAAATAGAAAATCAAATACCCTATATTCTCACTTCTTAAAAGAGTGAGCTAAATAATGTGTGCACATAGGCATAAATTGTGAAATGATAGACAATGGAGACTTGGAAGGGTGGGAAGATTGGGGGAATGGGTGATGAGGAATTACTTAATGGGTGCAATGTACATTATCCAGGTGATGGATACCCTAAAAGCCCAGACTTCCCCACTATACAATATGTCCATGTAACAAAACTGTACTTGTACCCCTTACATTTATACTAAATAAAATCTATTAATTTAAAATCAAAGTATCTACATTTCTCTTAGCTCTTCTATGTCTTACTTCTTTTACATTTAAATGTTTAATCTTT
>NW_006946187.1:0-3464 GCF_000164805.1 Carlito syrichta | reverse complement strand
GACTTGAAATAAACATCAACAGAGTGAAAAAGATAAACATGTTCTGGTTTTAATTTTTTATTATATTTTCTTCCTTTCTGTTTTTTGTCAGGTTCACCAAGATTTGGGAATTTGTGTTAATTTACATAAATGTAATAATGACATTACTTCCAACTGAATCATGATATCTGGTGGTCATTTTACGCACGTATGTTAATGCCACATTGCAAACCCCTTCTAATTTAATTCTGAATAAAAAGCATATTTAAGCAGTGGATCTCTAGTTTTCAATATAGTCAATGAAATGTACCCACAATCCTCACTACCACAATAACATAACTCAGAATACCTATGGGCTATTTGTGATGTATAAAATGATTAAGCCTCTTCTTAAAATGACATGACAGACATAATTTTAACTTTCATGTCAATGCAAATTAGACCATTAATTCAAGTGTTCCTTTAATATTTATTTAATGATTACTTACCAGATTTTTCCTTTTAAAAATAATTAAGAGGTCATATGGGAGGTTGATATTTAGAGCTTTTAGGAATCACCACACTGCTTTCCACAGAGGTTGCATTAGTTTACACTCCCACCAACAGTGTAGAAGTGTTCCCTTTTCACCACACTCTCTCCAGCAGCTGTTATTTTTTGAGTTGTTGATAATTGCCATTCTGACTGGAGTTAGGTGCTATCTCAGTGTGGTTTTGATTTGCATCTCCCTGATGATTAGTGAGGTTGAACATTTCTTCATGTGTCTGTTGGCTGCTCGGATGTCCTCTTTTGTGAAGTGTCTGTTCATATCTTTTGCCCATTTTATAATGGGGTTGTTTGTTTTTTGCTTTTCAGCAAAAAAAAAAAAAAAAAATTAACAGCCAGGCTCGGTGGCTGAACCTGTGATCCTGTGCCTTTGGGAGGCTGAGGTGAGTGGATTGCCTGAGCCCACAGGTTTGAGACCCACCTGGGCAGCGAGACCTCATCTCTACAATAAATCAAAAAAATCAGCTGGGTGTGGTAGCGCATGCCTGTAATTCCAGCTACTTGGAAGGCTGAGGCAGAAGGATCGTCGGAGCCCAGCAGGTCGAGGCTGCTCCAGTCTGGGTGACAGAGTGAGACTCCAATTAAAAAAAATAAAATAAAATAAAAATAATAATTATGGAGACATGAAACACATCAGTGTTTCCAAATAATAATTATTCCTCAATTTCTTAATGTTTACTGTATATAGAAAAGTATTGTTTACTCAAATAGTCCTTGAAATACTATATTATCATCATGTGAACATTTAAAAGTCTTTCTCCACTGCCCTCCTTAACATATATCTTATACAGTTTTTAACATGCAGAGCATTTCTTAATTTTGAAGTTATTGATAATACAAATTCATAATTACATAAATTTGAATGCATGCCTTATTTTACCCAATAGATTTATCTGAGCCCATAAACTCAGGTTATCTCTGGTATTTCTATCTTATTCTCTACAACTACATATTGTCTTATACAAAGGAGGCACTAAACAGTTTTAGTGAAGGTAGTTGTTTATACTGACCAAGTTTTAAAACTATATTTTATATATAAGGTACAATTTTAAAGAGGAAAAGATTGTATTCGTGCAATAATGATTTTCCAATGCAATAAATATATATGATAATGTTTTTAATTAATCCTACCATTATTTCTGTCACCAACCTTACCATCACCTACTCTCTGGGTCATTGTGGAATCTTGACTTGAAGTCACACTTTAATGGCTTCTAATATAAAAAGAAATGGTTTTTCACCCAGCTCCATTTTCTCCTTGAATTCAAGATTATGTTTTCAGAGGTTGATAAATTTCAAATGCTTTACATTTGGAGATTATTATATTAAATAAATTTAATTTAAAGAAAAATCTGTTATATTTACTACATAGTGAACTTGAAAGTTTAATATTTTTCAGTTTAGAAACTTCCTTATTTATGCTATTAAGCTTTTAAAAAATCACTGCTATGTCAATGATTTTGATCAGCTTTAATTTTTATTTTTTTTGAGGCAGGATCTCACTCTGTCACCTAGGCTGGAGTGGCATGATCATAGCTCACTGCAGTCTTAACTTTCTGGGCTCAAGTGATCCTTCCAGTTCAACCTCTTGAGTACCTGGAACTGTAGGCATACACCACCACACCCTGCTAATTTCTTTTTAAAACATTCTTTGTAGGGATGAAGTCTCACTATGTTTCCTAGGTTGGTGTTGAACTCCTGGACTCAAGCAATCCTCCCTCCTTGGCCTCCTAAAGCATTGATATTACAGGCATGTGCCACTGCCTCCAGATAGCTGAGCAGCTTTAATTCTTTACAAGTGAATTTTATTACATCTGTGAATGATTATGCATGACATGTTTTCAATCTACGAGAAGATTCAAAATGTTGAACTAGAACCTGCAGTGACTGTTCTAGAGATCCTCGGACAATTCTGGCTCAGCAGCCCCTGCCAGCATCAGCATTTGCCATATGAAAAAGTTTCCTTAGTCTTTTGATCTATGGATTTAATAAACTGGCACTGTGAGCTTATGGTACTAAAAGATAATATCAGTCTGCAAGAAAATGTATGTATGTTACAATAAAGAAAATATGCTGAAAATGTAAGGTGTCTTTTAAGCTTAAACCTTTCACTGTTTCATGAAAGGTAAAACATCTTGTTTCTTTGCAACATCTGTACCTAAAATTGAAATAAGTCACCCCTCACTTCCAAATCACAAATAAAGCGTATAATTGGCTGCCATCACTGTCAACCATGAAGATGTAGGAGAAAGACACGTCACATCAATGGAGAGAAGCAGTAACCACATCATGTCCACTGAGCTTCTCCGCTGAGATGTTGTTTTGTTGGACTCTCTTAAGATGGAAGTGCAGGAAGGTCTCCAGTTACATCCTAATACTTGAAATATTTCAATAAGTGAGATATTTTGACCAGAGAGCTAAGACACTAATGTAGGTAGTATCTGATATTCTCTTAAACACCAATAAAAGGACTTTTTTGACTGATGCCTGATGCTTAAACCTCTGGATAGTTTCTGGAGTTCTGAATCGTTCATCAACTGTCTTAGAAAATAGAAAGTCACATTATAATTTGGAACCTGGTAAGGAGAAAAGAGAATTCCCTGTCTTTTGACCAAAAGAAGAAAAAAACTTCTAGAACGTTCTGACAAGGTTGCCTTAATAAGCAAAAGAATTTAAATGTTTTTGTGGGTAAACATTTTTGGGCCAGGCTCAGTGGCTCAACCTGTAATCCCTGCACTTTGGGAGGCTGAGGCGAGTGAATTGCCTGAGGCCGCGGGTTTGAGACCAGCCTGGGCAACTTGGTGAATCGTCTCTACAGTAAAATAAAAATTAGCCGGGTGGGATGGCACATGCCTGTAGTCCCAGCTACTTGGAAGGCTGAGGCAGAAAGATTGCCACAGCCCAGCAGGTCAATGCTGGGGTGACCATCAGCATGCCACTG
>NW_006946186.1:0-608 GCF_000164805.1 Carlito syrichta | reverse complement strand
AAAAACCTTTGGCCATAAAACAAAAACATTGGCACTTTGCTAGATGTTCCTAATGTTTACCCAAGGTTTAAAATTACTGTTATATGTTCATATAATGTCTTACATAGACCTCTATTATAAAACCAATTATGCTAAAAAGATTCTGAACAGAAAAAGAATTATCAACAGAGTTAACAGACAATACAGAGAATAGGAGAAAATATTTGCAAACAGAGAATCAGGAAAAGGCTAATATCCAGAACTTATAAAAAAAACACAAACAACACAACATGAAAAACTCATTAATAGAGAAAGAAGAAAAAAACAAAAAACAGGCAAAGAATATGAACAGATATTTTTTCAACAGAAGCCATACAAGCAGCCAATAAATATATGAAAAACTGCTCAGCATCACTAATCATCAAAGAAATGCAAATTAAAACCATGAGATACCATTTTACCTGAGTCAGAATGACTATTATTAAAAAGTCAGAAACAACGCATGTTGGTAAGAATGTGAAGAAAAGGGAATGTTTATACTCTATTAGTGGAAATGTAAATTAGTACAATCTTTATGGAAAATTGTATGGAGATTTCTTAAATAACTCAAAATAGAACTATCACTGACC
>NW_006946185.1:7241-14212 GCF_000164805.1 Carlito syrichta | reverse complement strand
TTATTCCCTAAGCAATATAGTACACCAACTAATTATATAGCATTTACATTGTATTAGGTATTATAGGTAATCTAGAGATGATTTAAAGTATTTAGGGGGATGCATATGCTATATGCAAATACTATACCATTTTATATAAGAGACTTCAGCATCCATGGATTTTGGTATCTGAGAGGGAATCCTAAACTAATCCCCATGAATGCTGAGAAGCAACTGTCTATTGATAGTCTCTCTCTGGAAAGATATGGAATGTCTCTGAAGAAAAAGTAATTTAAAAAATTATGATTAAATAAATAAGAAGAGGAAGTTTTATTTAAACAGAATATGAATACAATTTGTTTTGGGGCTCTTTGGAAACTAAAGCAAAATGGAAACATGGAAATATGGATAACTTTGTATTATCCAAAAGGAGAAAGCATATTAGTTCCTTGGAAGAAAAAGTACATGCAAAGAAACAAATTCTGAAAATAGTACTTTAACATAGGTTTGACCTTTGGAAGGAGGAAGGAACAATTCAAAGTGTTTGTTGTATAGTGCATTATAATGCAATCCAAGAACTGTAATGAAATACAATACACTCTTTCCTTCAAACCTAGACTGTAGGATGAATTCCTACCAAGAAACTACTAGTGGAAAGTCAGAACCACTAGATCCTAATGCACAGATCTGGGTTCAGAATGCAGCACTAATTTCTCTGTTCAATTACATATTCATGAAGCAAATATTTGTTCATTACCTAGTCTGTACCATTCATGTTTCTAGGGTTAGGACTGAGTGATGAAAAAGAAAAAGAAAAAAAATCCACATCCACAATCCACATAATGACTCCAGCAAATTAATATACAATTTTACTGTTTTAATTGTCACATGATGTGTGATGGATGAATTATAAGCTAATCAAGTTACATAATGCTTTATGGTTTACAAAATATTTTCACATATCATTGAAACCCACATATCCTTGTGGAAGCATTAAGACATTCCAGGTATAACTCAACATTCAGATTTGGACTGACGTTTCTGGTTACAGAGTCTTGATATGTCATGAAAGTATTGTCTGGGCTTATATTGTTCCATTAGAAGGAATATGCCTAAGAGCCCATTTCATACATTAGAAAGTCAGCTATTAAATGCTACAAGAGACTTTAACATACCTTGATATGTTTAAGAGTTGAACACTGCACTTAGGCATACTTGATTTAATGAACATCCCCATGAAGTATTGCAGGAATTTTGACAAAATATAAGGTCCTTGTGCAAAATATTAATAGCTGTTAACTGACAACCACTTGTCCCTATCTCAAGGCAATGATTCCCAGTCATATGGATCACTGAGACTTTCAGGTCCTTTACTGTCTTTCCTTGGCAGGCCTATTATGTACAATAAGTGAAGAACTCTACTTCTTTGTCAGTTAATTAACCTGCCTGCTGATGCTGTTCTGTCCTTGGTTGATTCAGAGCAACTTCCATCTGTTAGCTTCCTCTTTGATCAAAAGCTTTTGGTGATGGAGGTAGAGTCTATAAGAAAGAAATGGCTACATGCATTCAAAACTGGTCAGGTGATGTGTAGGTAGGATGATCTTTCATCTTTGTTTGCCCAGAATGTTTCTGGGTTTGTTGCTGAAAGTCTCAAGTTCTGGGAACCCTCTAAACAGGATCAGGATTGGTTACTACATGCATAAAATCATCTCTATAATTGAACAGCAACAAATGAACCCTTCCAACGAGTAAATTCAAGGGAATAGGTAACATTGGGTGTCTTCGTTTGGATTCCCCTAGTCTAGGCCCTGAGTCTAGAATTCCATTGCAAGTAGTTTTGGGGGGAATGATCCTAGGAAACAGAAGTAAAGGAGAGGAGAAATGAGATAGGAGAGCCACTTGGCATTGTGGGCACCTGGGGCCTAATCCTACTAGGAAACACTGGGAAGTGGTATAGTATATGTCCCTCAGGGCCATGCCACCTGAGGGCCAGAGGGGTTGGTGTAAGCACGAGTCATTAGTGAAGTCTGTTCTTAGTGCTGGAAATTAAGGTTGCTAATTTTGTCTGCTGAGCCTATAGGCAGAGTGGACTTCAGCCATCAGAGAAAGCTCTCCAACAAAAAGACACAGACATTGCAGGTAGAAACTATGCTGCTGTACACTGAAATAATAATGGACCAAAGGGATGTGGGGAGGACACTGACAGCATTCTTACAATAAGTCTACATTGTCATCCAAGTCAACTCATTCTACAGCACTGACCAGCTATCTCTCTCTGGGGTGGATCCAGCTTCTTGATAATGGCAGAAAGAACATGTAGGCAGACATGGGGAGAGTAAGGATATGGGTGGCTATGCAAGACACAGATGACTTTGTTGCTTCTGAATCATGATTGATACATTATTTTTATTAGTAATTATCATATAGCCAAACTATAGATACATGGGGTTATTTGTAATCTTCCAAGCAGTCCTCAGTAATGCCACTTCAGACATTAATTCTCTAAGTCTGAATAATTTTGAGGGAGGAAATTTTTGAACCCTCTTTAGGGTCTGATCATGGCTAATGAGACCTCATTATCATAAAATGTTAACTTGTTCTTCTACTTATATCTTTCCCTGAGCCATTAGAAACCATTTTATGATTTCTGTCTTTAAGCTGGACAAAGCTGTCTCTCAAGTCTCCTCTAGAAACATCTGAAAGATGATCTCCTTCTGAAATTTGTAAAGTGTTCAGAGGGGAATGCAATGGTGAGCTCTGCACCCAGGTATGCAGGCCAAGTACCTGGAGTTAGTGACTAAGTCACATTCAGCCATGAAGACCAAGATCATTGATCTTCCAGGTGACCTGATGAATACCTCTGCTAAATGGAGATGCTAGAATGTGGTTAGAGGTTTGAAGATTCAGTCACATTGTTGTTCAAGGAATTTAGCAAAGTCAATGGATGAGGAGAATCTGTGAGTAATCAAAAGTCTTGAGGTTGAGAGGAGAGAGACCAGTGTGAGTGTTACTTGGCAGTGGGGAGGTGTTAGTAGCAAATGCAGAGCAGTTGTGGCTGTGATGGTGGATCATTGGGATGGGAAGCGATACTTGTCTACCATGGAAAGAAGAAGGAAACCAGTTGGCTCAGTTTGGGTTGTGTCTTAATAGTCATCCCAGCTTCTATGGGTTTGCTGTTGGTTGAAGTATTCCAGATATTTGTCCCCATTCACCTGAAGGAGTGCAATGAACATACCTTTTACATATACATGAAATTGTCACTCACCTTTCTTTGTTTTGGGTTACATAGATTTAATTCCATTAGTCTTTTTTATTCTTATGGTTTGAAAAGCAGTTTTATTTACATGTAAAGACTCATAGATTCAATTCAGCCCCTCAGGTACTCCTGCCTGGTAGGCAATAGGGAGAATAATGTAAGACAAGGGCTCAGGAAGGTGTAGATTTCCAAGTTAGCCCTGTAATTCACTAAGCATGTGCACATGGGTGGGCTACTTCTCTGAATCTTAAGTAATGATTATAATTACATTTAGTAAACATTTTATTATTATTCCCCCCACTAAACATGAGATATGTGAAAATCTTTCTCTCCTCCTAAGACTGCTTCTAAATATATTCATAAAAAATTGAGGTTTGTCATCTTAAAACATACAACCTAATAACAAAAAGAAAATAAAAGAACAGGAATCAAAAACATGGTAATGGGAGAGAAGATAAGCAAAGAAAGCCTATAGTAATTGTGTTAAAAACTTAGTAGTGAGCTTCTTGGAAACAAACAAAAGCAAAATGCAACAGAAAAATTCTACTCTAATAAAATGAAATGTAAATTTTTATAAGGTAAGAAGTATGTTTTTGCTTTAACTGTAATATGATTTATATAACATGGTTCTGTTATAAGAGGCTTTACAACAGACAGTGGAAAATTTACTGTAGGCAGAGAAAGGGTCTCTGTATCCTAACTGCTATATTGACTGAAAATTAAAAGCTCTACATGTGGAGTTGTGTTGAAGGTTTCTTGAAGGTATTTCTACAGAGAGATGAGGGCATGTCTTTTCTAGTAAAATAAATAAACGGAGCGATACAACCTAAAGGAGCTGGAGTACTTGTTTGACTTATGTTCTTTCTCTAACCCTTTTCTTGGTTTACCTGGATATTGTATCAGCTTCCTAACTGGAGTCCTTGGCCTCAATCTTGCCCACCTTGAGTCCTTTCTCTAAGCTGCAATCAGACAATATTCCTAAAGGACAGTTCTCATTCCTGACACTTCCTGGCCCAACGCTCTCCCTACCATCTACTTCTAAATGCCTTCTGTATCTCAGATATGTCATGTGTTTTGCCTTTTTCACATTCTCCTTTGCCTGGAATAGCCATCCCTATTGTCAATCAAGCTGTCAAATTAATATTATCTTTTGGATGCCAGTTCATACGCCATTACTTTATTTAAAAAAAACTTCCTTGACCATCCCAATCTCTCTTGTCTGAATTAGCTCCTCTTCTTTGTGTTTCTTAAGCACTCTGCCACACTGTATCATTATTTTGTATTTACTTGTGTGTAAGTCAGGGGTGTCCTTGTCAGAGCTTCATCAAGTCTTCTGTGTTAGCAGAGCCCTGCGTGTAGTAGGGGCTTAATACATATTTGGTTTTGTGTGGGGTTTTTTTGTTTTTGTTTTTTGAGTTGGAGTCTCACTCTGTTGCCCAGACTGGAGTGCAGTGGCTGCTCCCAGCCACCGCAGCCTCAACCTGCTGGACTCCAGCGATCCTTCTGCCTCAGCCTTCCAAGTAGCTGGAACTACAGGCGCATGCTACCATGCCTGGTTGATTTTTGATTTATTGTAGAGATGAGGTCTCGCCAAGTTGCCCAGGTGGGTCTCGAACCCATGGACTCCATCAATCCACTCACCTCAGCCTCCCTAAGCGTGGGATTACAGGCTGAGCCACCTAGCCAGGGTGTGTGTTTTTTTGTTTGTTTGTTTGTTTGTTTGTTTTTTGAGTTGGAGTCTCACTCTGTCATCCAGACTCGAGTGCAGTGGCTGCTCCCAGCCACCGCAGCCTCGACCTACTGGGCTCCGGCTATCCTTCTGCTTCAGCCTTCCAAGGAGCTGGAACTATAGGTGCATGCTACCATGTCTGGCTAATTTTTTTTGATTTATTGTAGAGATGAGGTCTTGCCAATTTGCCCAGGCGGGTCTCGAACCCACAAGCTCAGACAATCCACTCACCTCAGCCTCTCAAAGCACGGGATTACAGGCTGAGCCACCGAGCCCGGTTTCCATATTTGTTAAATAAGTGAATCAGTAAATGAAAGACCTAGTAGGATCTGGCTTTCAAACCAACAGTCAGTGTCATCAATGTCATGTTAATAATCAATGGACATTTTCCCAGGGTATATTTCATGAACCATTTCTTCTGGGAAATATTCATAGGTGTTCTGGACAAAAGACTTTTGTGGCTAAGGAAGTGAAAAATATTATATCTCTCAAACAAATCACTATTCTCTTTGGAATATTAAAGGCTCTTGTGTGTTTCTCAACTAATAAACTTATTTACTATACATTGTTCATACTTTGTGTATGTAGTACCTGTTGGAACAAATTCCTTTTAACAAAAACAATTTGGCAGGCAAACATTGTACTATAGGCTTTACTTTAAATTAGAAGTGAAATTAGAATGCATTTGTTTCCCTGTTTATTTACATTGTTTTGTAAAATTTGCAAACATAAAAAATGCAGTAGCCGGCTCGGTGGCTCAGTCTGTAATCCCCTGCCTTTGGGAGGCTGAGGTGAGTGAATTGCCTGAGCCCGCGGGTTCGAGATCTGCCTGGACAGGCGAGACCTCATCTCTACAATAAATCAAAAAGTAAGTCGGGTGTCGTAGCGCACACCTGTAGTTCCAGCTACTTGGAAGGCTGAGGCGGAAGGATCGCCAGAGCCCAGCAGGTGGAGGCTGTGGTGGCCGGGAGCGGCCACTGCACTCCAGTCTGGGCGACAGAGTGAGACGCCAACTCAAAAAAAAAAAAAAAAAATGCAGTAAACCAAAAAAAAAAAAAAAAAGTAGCAACAGTATGAAATTGAAAAGACAAAATTTTGCAGGAAAAATGTATCAACTTTGAAAACACAAGAAAATCCACTGGGCAAATTTATTAAACCAGCAAGAAATAAAAGTGGGTTAAAAAAATAAATATATTGAAAAGGGCTATTGTTCAGGAGAAATTCAAGCTATGTTTTTTTCTCTGCTCTCACATTGCCTCAACAGTCATCAACATAGAATATTCCTGTGACCCCAAAATATGTGGGGATTTTTTTCCACTGAGAAGCAAGCAGTCAGTTTTGTAGCAGACACCAACTGAGTGCCCTCTAATTTAATTCTGACACCATCTACCTGGAGGTAGTGTCAGATTCACAGGTTGAGGGTTTGGTCCCCAAGACTGCTCCCTTTCAGACAGCGCTTGCAAGTCTAGACCTCTGGAACTTCTGACTGACTGCTTGACTGGCTTAAGTTGGAGCTCCCACAATCCCCTCTTTGGATTTGGTTAATTGGCTAGATTTGTCACAGAATTCAGGGAAGCATTTACTTATGTTTACTGGGTTATTATAAAAAATATCACAAAGGATAAAGATGAAGATATATATATCTCTGGCGAGGTATGAGGTATGGGAGAAGGGATGCAGAGCTTCCATGTATGAGCTAAACCCAGCAAGACCTGTGTGTTAAAATTCTTGGCTTCTCTGTGCAGTATTTCTCCCCCAGGTGTGGGTAGGTTCCCCTCCCTCTGGATTGAGGATCTTATGATGCACAGAATCCTGCCTTGGACAAGTGAAAGGAGAACTAAATCGTCCCAACAAATGACTATAGCAAGAGCTATGAGAGTTACAAGCCAGGAGCTATGGGTGACAACCTATATAAAATAATATCAAAATAAAATAAAATAAAATAAAATCACAACTGAATATACTACACACATAATCATGGCTAAACTTAGAAAATATTATGGGAAA
>NW_006946185.1:0-6708 GCF_000164805.1 Carlito syrichta | reverse complement strand
AATATGTAATAAGAGAATTTAGGGGAACAGCAATGTCAGTTACTTAAATATATTAAAAGTTATAATTCTTAAAACCATACTATATATGCAAGACTAACTCAAAAGATAATAGAATATTAAAAAGTGTTATTATGCATAGAGACTTAATGTAAAATAAAGGTAGAATCACACACGTGTAAGAATGGGCAATGTTGCTGCAAAAAAATTGGATAATATTTTTAAAAGTTGTCTTGTTTCCCACTTCATGCTATACACAATTTCCAGAAAGATTAAAGATTTAAATGTAAAAGAAGTAAGACATAGAAGAACTAAGAGAAATGTAGATACTTTGCTTTTAAATTAATAGATTTTATTTAGTATAAATGTAAGGGGTACAAGTGCAGTTTTGTTACATGGACATATTGTATAGTGGGGAAGTCTGGGCTTTTAGGGTATCCATCACCTGGATAATGTACATTGCACCCATTAAGTAATTCCTCATCACCCATTCCCCCAACCTTCCCACCCTTCCAAGTCTCCATTGTCTATCATTTCACAATTTATGCCTATGTGTACACATTATTTAACTCACTCTTTTAAGAAGTGAGAATATGGGGTATTTGATTTTCTATTTCTGAGTTGTTTCACTTAAGATAATGGCCTTCAGTTCCCTCCATGTTACTGTGAAAGTCATGGTTTCATTTTTTTTTTTAATGGCTGAATAGTATTCCCTTGTATATATATACTACATATTCTTTATCCAGTTACCCATTGATGAACACTTAGGTTAATTTCATATCTTTACTATTGTGAATAATGCTGCAATAAACATACAAGTGCAGGTATCTTTCTGACATAATATTTTCCTTTGAGTAGATATTCAGTAGTGGGATTACTAGATTGAATCATAGTTCTATTTTTAATTCTTTGAGAAAGCTCCATTCCATACAGTTTGTACTAATATATATTCCCGCCAATAATAATAAGCATTCTCTTTTCTCTACAGACTTGACTTTTCAGAGCATTTTCAAGTGCATTAAAAAAAAGTTGCACAGAAAGCATAGAAAAATTCTATATATACTCTCTCCCTCTATGTTTTCCCTATTATTAACATCTTGTATTGGCACAGTAAGTTTATCATCAATGAACCAATCTTGATATGTTATACTTTTTCTTTCTTTCTTTCTTTTTTTTTTTTTTTTTAAGAGACTGGTCTCACTCTGTTACCCAGGCTGGAGTGCAGTGGAACGCTCATGGCTCAACACAGCCTCGACTTTCTGGGTTCGAGCAATCTTTCTGCCCTAGTCTCCCAAACAGCTGGGGATACAGACACATATTACCATACCTGGTTAATTATTTAAATTTTTGAAAATATTTTTTGTAGTGACAAGGGCTCATTATTCTGTCCAGGCTGCTCTCAAATTCTTGAGCTCAAGCAATCTAGGGCTTCCAAAGTGCTGGAATTGCAGGTATGAATCACCTACCTGGCTCATTATTACATTTTACATTAGGGCTTCCTGGGTTTTGATAAATATGTAATATCTTGTGTCCACTCTTACAGTGCTGTACAGAGTAGTTTTACAGCCCTAAAAATACTGTGTGTTCCACTTCTTCAACCCTCTTTCATTCTCCCTTAAGACCCTTGCAATTTCTGAACTATCCCTACAGTTCTGCCTTTCCCAGATTGTCTTACAGTTGGAATCATACGGTATGGATCCTTTTAAGATTGGTTTCCTTCACTTAGCAATATGCATTTAAGTTTCTTCCATGTCTTTCATAGCTTGATATCTTGCTTCTGTCTATTGCTGAATAATATTCCATCCATTCATTGTACAGATGTACCACGTTTTCCCCCCATTCACATAGTGAAGAACTAGCTACATTTAAAAATTTGTAATATTCATGAAACAAAAGAAAATAAAAGCATCCATTGAGAGCATAACCATGGGCCAGGCCTCCTTCCAGAACCTTGAGATGTGTCAATGAGCAAAGAATATAACAGTCTTTTCTCATGGAAAGATTCTATAATAGCAGGAAGAGACAGACACATAGAAAATAAAAAGTAGGAACAACAAATAAATAAATTATGAAGTATACAAGAAGGTGGTAATTATTTTGGTAAAACAAAAAAGTAGCCCAGGATCAAGAGCACTGGGAGTATGGGGACAGATGAGATAAGGCAGCAGATGGTGATTCTGAATGGAGTGGTCAGAGCCCATGAAAAGATTTTCTTAAACCCAGTGGACCTTCCTAAGGTCAGAAGCAACAGATGACTTGTAAATGTGAAATTTAAAAACTGACTACTAATTTAAAAAGTCAACTTCAAACAATGGCATGATATCTTATTTCTTAAATAGGCATTCACTTTTTTTTAAAGTAGGGTTTGTGATTTATATGGAGACTTCACACAGTAGTAGTAAGTATTAACTTGTATAATTGTTCTTGAAGTCAAGGGGATGATAGGAATAAGAAATCTTAACAATGTTTAAACAGTCATTGCACATCTATGAATGCCTGGTAAATGAAAAACTAATCAGAAATTGTAACAGCACTTATGTAAAAATTATTTAATTGTAATTTTAAAATTTGGCAATAGCACACCTTTTCTATAATGGGGACAAATTGAAAATTATTACAGTACATGTAACTAATACCATGCTGTATAATCTCTAAAAATGATAAAATCATTTTTTTTGAAGAATACAGTGATTTGGGAAAGCTCTTATGTGTAGAAAATATTCCAAAAAGAAATATACCAAATGTGAATAGTAGTTGTAAACCTTAAGTAATTGGATTATAGATAATTAAAAATAATTTCTTTAATGATATTTGTGATACATTACAAAATTCACGCAAGACACATGTATATTATAAAATAGATTATTAAAAATGAAAATTAGAGAAAAGTGAAAGGACAATAAAAACCATCTTGGTTTATTTCTGTTAATTCAGTTTATTACTTTACTTTCTTCTTCCTGTTCATCTATCTCCCCCCCCAGTGCTTCCCTTTGTCCCTGTTCCCTGCTCTCCTTGCTTCTTCCTCCTCCTTCTCCTCTTCTTCTTGATATTCTTGAGAAAAGGGGATTCACACATTTTATTTGTTGCCAGATTGCACTCCACAAAGGCATCTATAATCCCACCCTTTCTTGTTCTCACAGATATATAAATCAAATTATACACACACACACACACACACACACACACACACACACACACAAACTTTTCTATTTTTACCAGTTGGATGGGTAAAGAGTAATGTCTTGCTCTGCATTGCATTTCTCTGATTTTCAGTAAGAGTGAACATCTTTTCATGTGCTTATTAGTCATTTGGCTTTCCTGTCTATCTATCCTCTCTCTCTCCCCCCCTCATCTATCTAATTGTTTATTCACCCATCTTTGCTGATTTGGAGGCATTCCTTACTGTGCTAGGTGGTAATCTCTTATATGTTTTAGGCATCTCACAAGTATCTTATTTCAACATATATTTTTTCCATTTAATTTGGGTCAATCAGTTTTTTTTAATTGACCCATCAATATTTCCAAGCAGAATATCATTGTTTTCAGTTTCTGTATCCGTCATTTTTCTCTCCACCACTTCCATCTTTGTCTTTTCCCTCTTTAATCTGTAATAAATTCTCAAGTTTGTCCTCTGCATTTCTTAGTCTGTCAGTGCCAAATCTGTTATTTCTGCCTTAAATGAAGGCTCCATTCTGCTTTTTGAATTTTTTTCTTACAGAATTTCTTACTTTAATCAACTTTACTTTCTTCTCATCTTATTGCTTTTAGGTCTATTTTTTCACAGACACTATTCTATTTTATCTCATCATCTACTGAGATACCAATAAGTTATAATTTTTTGGGGGGGTTGTTTCTTTGAGCAAGAATTTCTGGAGTTATCATTTTTTCCCCCTGAGTCTTTCAGAAGATGTTTCCTTTCCTTTAATCTTCCCACCTCTGAAGGTTGCCCCATCTTCTGATTGGAAGCAGGTGGGAGAAGGTCCCAGTCTCAGTTCTGACCACTTGTGTAGTGACTGAGTCTCTGCTTGAGTCACAGATGGTGGATAGGTTGGTGTGTCCAGTGCCTCACACATTTCCTGTCAACTTCTGCTCTCCCAGACAGAAATGGGATCCACTCCTACGTCCACTACCGGATCACTAGTACATGGAACAGATGGACTGCATGGAAAATTCTAACCCTGGTTTTTACTGCTTCTATTTCTATCTCCTCCCAGACCCATAGTTCTTTATTTATGGAGACTACTATGCTGGTAGCCCACAGCCTAATTCTTGTTCAGGTGTTTTCTGAAGAGTTGCTGTCTCTGAATGTAGATAGGGTTGAGTGAAATGAAAAATTACCATCTGGCTGTCCTAAAAAATGCCATGAGCTCAGTGAAGAACTAGTTGGCTAGTTTTCTGGTAGGTACAGTTCATGTATTTCTCAAGTAACTGTTGAATATCATGAAAAAGAAAAAAGAGGATTCTCTCTTTTTTCAGGTGTGCCTGTGTGTGTGTGTGTGTGTGTGTGTGTGTGTGTGTGTGTGTGTGTGTGTTTCCTTTAGACAAAAGCACAAGGGATCTCTCATTGCAACTTGGTATTTATAAGTCTTGTTGTAGGGGCATTAAAACCCATTCTCCTAGATTTTTGAAACAAACTCATTGTTCTAGTTTTCACAGGTGTTTTAAGTTCTCCTCTTTGTGTATCTTAAGAGCTATTTTAATGAGGCATTGAGAAAGGTCAGGTGACACTTGAAGCTGAGTCATTTATTTAAGAAGTCACCATTTCATCCCTTACCCTGGAGGGGCAGTGTCCTCTGTACAGAAAGTTCTCCAAGAAATGCCTGCAGGCCAGGCCAGGCTAAGCCAGGGTACTTCACAAAGAATAAAAGGCTCAAATATGCTCTGAATATTTGGGCAAGTAATTCTCTATGAAAGAGAAAAATTGACCTAAAATATTCTGAAATTTTGTGTTATTAATGCCTACCTTTCCATGTAAAAAGTTTTAATATGGCTATTTCTGAAGGTCTAAACTTTAGAAAAATTGCACCTTGACGAATTTTTTCTAGTGGATACAAATACAAAAATAACAAAAATAGTCTGTATGAATACCGAGTGAGAGTAAGGAGCAAATAATTATGTAAATTAAATTAAATAACATAGGCTAAGCACTATATGGTTTAGTATGTTGTCCTGTGGATGGACTTATTTGGTATTTTTACAAGATTTAAATGGTACTTTCTTCTTCTGAGTCACACAGGCCAAGGATAAAACAAAATAGCTGGCAGGTAGCCCCTATTTTAACACGAGGACAATGCCAGCTGTGTATAATGTTGCCAGAGAAAATAGAGCATGCCCAGTTAAACTTGAATTTCAGAAAGACCACACATACCATTTTAATGTTAAGTATGTCCCAAATGTACAGAACATGCAAAAGGAGATGGCTGAACATTTTTAGTGGGACCTTGAAGATATAAAAGAAGGGAGGCTGTGGAGGACAGGTGGTACAATTTTGGAGACATTTGTAAGAGTTTGGTGTCATTCCCACTGCCTCTTCTGTAGGGGAGAGAAGGATATGCTTCCTTCTACCACTGCTTCCTGAGAAAGATCCAGATAACTTGGCACTAGCAACCTGGAGATGAAAGGAGCTGGTGTGGTAATTGACTGGAAGAGTCAAGTTCAAAGACTGGCTGTGCCATCTGCCTAGCAGGAAGAGAGGCTGTATTGACAGCATGCTGGGCTGCCACTAAAGGCAGGTCAGGGGGGCCTATTTCTCATGGATCAGACACAGTCCCATGGGAAGCACCAGGCCTGAAGGTGGTTTGCAAATGATGAATGATTTTGTCAGGAAGAGACTCATTAGTGGCAGGAGATGAAGAGGTTGCTGTAAGCTGCACCTGGAGGACAACTGAGAGAAGTAGAGGCTGGTGTTCCCAGAGAAGAACTTCCTGGGAGAAAGACCCATAGAAAGGTCAGGAAGCACCTGTGCAGATTATGAACTTCCCTCTCATTCTTTTCTTACCAAATATTTGATGTACACTGTGTGCAAATATTTGTACTGCACACTGGGTAGGCACTGTTCTTGGTGCTTGGGGTA
Source organism: Carlito syrichta (assembly GCF_000164805.1). Classification (NCBI taxonomy): domain Eukaryota; kingdom Metazoa; phylum Chordata; class Mammalia; order Primates; family Tarsiidae; genus Carlito; species Carlito syrichta. The sequence goes on along the minus strand of NW_006946185.1, from coordinate 638 downwards.
CATCAGAGAACTCAAAAGACACAGACACTTGCTCTTCAGGAGCAAAGGGATGGAAGACTGAACTAAACATGGTAAATGTATACATTATAGAGTATATTGGAAAGTAACAATTGTTATGCTCTACTTTCAGAGGAGAGTTGAGCTTCTGGCAGTGCTCCAGGAGGTAGGGCACAGGGAGTAATTGAAGAGGTAAGTGTTCATTGGAGAACTCCAGGCTCTTGGTGAAGAGGCTGCATTATCTTTCTGGGTATGACAAGTAGGTATGCATACAGTTCATTTAAAATAACCAAGAATAAATTAATGCACATTACCAATGATCATATGCCATTCTTAAACATCTTCCAATTGGCCAAAACAGAGCACAGTAAATAGTAAATAGCAAAATTCCCCAGGCAAAATAGTCATTATTACAGAGAAATCTAACCAAGACTAATCTGGGGAAAGCAGGAAACTGCTGGAGAGAAATGTTGAAGCCTAGCCCTATTGTGTTTCTCCATCTGCCTGGCTCTTGGTTATGATGGTGTGAGCAGGGATAAGAGTGAAGAACAAAAGAGACTATTTTCTATTAGAAATGGAAGAGAGGCAACAGAGGGAGGAGAGAATGACCCCAAACTGGAAGAGAGCACCAGGGCAAAAGG
>NW_006946184.1:0-727 GCF_000164805.1 Carlito syrichta | reverse complement strand
TCAAGAGGGCTTGTTTCTAGGTTACAAGTGGTATTTGTCATTATAGTTTAATTTAAATTACTGTGATTGTGTAGTAGTTGTGTTCATTGAAGTCGTTTTTTTTATTAAACATAAAATTAAGTTTTATATGATTTAGAAATAAGATTTAAATTAGAAATAGGATCCAGGAAACTAAAAGAAGAAAAACCTCATACATGAAAGAATGTACACCTGCAGTGCCTCAGGAGGATTACCTGATGAACTTTGCTCAGAAGAAGTGCTTGGTGAAGCTTGCTCTGTTCAAGATGGAAGACAGCACACATGAAAGACTTTATATTCCTGGACTTATATTCTTGGATTTAATACTTATATTTACATAAATTACGATACTATAAGTTTAGGCTTATTAATATAGTTAGCATTAAGTAAGGTTATATGATCGTAGAAACTAGAAGTTTTATGATAGAATATATTTAGTTAAAATCATTATGGTGGCCAGGCTCAGTGGCTTAGCCTGTAATCCCGTGCCTTTGGGAGGCTGAGGTGAGTGGATTGCCTGAGCCTGCAAGTTCGAGACCTGCCTGAGCAGCGAGACCTCATCTCTACAATAAATCAAAAAATCAGCTGGGCGTGGTAGCGCATGCCTTCAATTCCGACTACTTGGAATGCTGAGGCAGAAGGATCACCAGAGCCCAGCAGGTCAAGGTTGCGGTGGCTGGGAGCGGCCACTGCACTCCAGTTTGGATGA
>NW_006946183.1:0-751 GCF_000164805.1 Carlito syrichta | reverse complement strand
CATGACTTTCACAGCAACATGGAAGGAACTGAAGGGCCATTATCTTAAGTGAAACAACTCAGAAATAGAAAATCAAATACCGTATATCTCACTCTAAAAGAGTGAGCTAAATAATGTGTGCACATAGGCATAAATTGTGAAATGATAGACAATGGAGACTTGGAAGGGTGGGAAGATTGGGGGAATGGGTGATGAGGAATTACTTAATGGGTGCAATGTACATTATCCAGGTCATGGATACCCTAAAAGCCCAGACTTCCCCACTATACAATATGTCCATGTAACAAAACTGTACTTGTACCCCTTACATTTATACTAAATAAAATCTATTAATTTAAAATCAAAGTATCTACATTTCTCTTAGCTCTTCTATGTCTTACTTCTTTTACATTTAAATGTTTAATCTTTCTGGAAATTGTGTATAGCATGAAGTGGGAAACAAGACAACTTTTAAAAATATTATCCAAATTTTTTGCAGCAACATTGCCCATTCTTACCTTTATTTTACATTAAGTCTCTAGGCATAACAACACTTTTTAATATTCTATTATCTTTTGAGTTAATCTTGCATATATAGTATGGTTTTAAGAATTATAACTTTTAATATATTTAAGTAACTGACATTGCTCTTCCCCTAAATTCTCTTATTACATATTTTTTGTTCTGACTACGTTTACTCATTTATCTTCCAGCTGAACTTTAGAAATACTTGATCAAGTTCCAAACTGGGATTCTGAATACCACAATGTTT
>NW_006946182.1:0-394 GCF_000164805.1 Carlito syrichta | reverse complement strand
CTCACGCCCTGGGCCTCTGCCATCACTCCTTCTGTCACACTTGGCCGATGCTGTCGCTCGCGATTGCATCCTTGGCCACAGTCATCCCTCAACTCATGCCCTTGGTCACTGCCATCCCTGACACTCGCACCTTCAGCTGATGCCATTGCTTGTGCTCACATCCTCGGGCACTGCCATCCCTTGTGCTTGTGACTTAAGCTTCTGCTGTCCTTCCTGCTCTTGCCCTCAGCATCTGCTGTTCCCCTGCCATCACTTGTGCTCATACCATCAAACTCCGGGGCTGCTAGCCCTCCCGCACTCTGTCTCTGCCATCCCCTGTGCTTGTGCACTTGGTCTCCACCCTCCCCATGCTCTCGCCCTCGGCCTTTGCCATCACATGCACTCACTCCCTCGG
>NW_006946181.1:0-1127 GCF_000164805.1 Carlito syrichta | reverse complement strand
AATTTAGTTATTTCTGTGGTATACAACAATTTAATATGATGATTATTATTACTGATAACATATACTAAGCCATATAAAATGTCATATAATTTTGCAATACATACCATAACACCTATAACTATAATCCAAGAAAATGTAAACATCTTTATATTTAATAGTACTTCCTGTATGATTTTATCATAGCAAATAAGACACAAATGTATCTTTTGAATTTCAATACTTCTAATATCTAAAATTAATGAGTTCAAGAAGACTTAGTTCAGAACTTAAAATTTTGACTTTGGAAACATTTTTAAGTAGCAAAGTTTTCTCTTTTTCTTTGGAATTGGGGTCTTACTCTATCACCCAGACAGAAGTGCAATAGCATAACAGCTCAATTTAGCCTGGACCTCCAGGGCTCAAGCAATTCTCTCTCTTCAGCCTCCCAAGTAGCTGAGACTACATTTTGTCTGGTTTTTTTTTTTTTTTTTTTTTGCAGAGATGAAATCTTTCTATGTTTTCCAGGTTAGTCTCAAATTCCTGAGCTGAAACAATCTTCTCAACTCAGCCTCCAAATGTGCTAGGATTACTGGCATGAGCCACTGCACCAATACCAAAGTTTTAAATGCATATCACGAAGCAGGATTATAGGTAACTGTAAAATACTTGTTCATTTAGCCAAATAATAATTGAAAAATTTTAAACAGCAAAAACCTATACCATTTGATAAAGTAGATTTATTGGTGTGAAGAATAAGACCTATAAAGAGAGCAGATGGACAAATGTGTCTCTATCTCTCTCTCTCTTTTTTTTTTTAAAAAAAAAATTTTTTTAAAAAATTTTTAATCTTTTTAAATTACGTAAAATTCTTGTTGAAAAGAGAAAATCAAATATACTTGTATTAGAGTATTATTAACAAAAGAAGCTGGTCTGGCGAAGTGGCTCATGTTTGTAATTTCAGCACTTTGGGAGGCTGAGGAAGGAGGATTTCTTGAGCCCAGGAGGCTGAGAACTGCACAGGCAACATAGTGAGCTCTTATCTCTACAAAAAAATTAACAAAATTAGGAAGGCATGGTGACGTGCTCCTGTAGTCTCAGCTACTTGGAAGGCTGAGGTGAAAGAATAATCTGAATATAGGCAGTTAAGG
>NW_006946180.1:0-3368 GCF_000164805.1 Carlito syrichta | reverse complement strand
AAATTAAACTTTATTCATTTTTATTTTTTATTTAAAGATGTGGGGTACAATTCAGGGTTAGGTATACAAATGTTGATTATGCAGGTACTCTTGTTGATGAGGTGTGTGCCCCTGCTTTCCCCAGCAGTTTACCTCAACTGCCAATTCTACTTCGTCTCCCCTGGCAGTTTTCCACTACTGCTAATCCCTTTCTTACAGTATTATAATAATTGTTCAAGGTCCACTTATGAATGAGAACATATGATACTCTGTTCTTTGTTTCTGTGATAGATCACTGAGTATGATTGACTCTAAATCCATCCAAGTTGCTGCGAAGTCCATATGTTTGTCCTGCTTTGTGGCTGCATAATATTTCATCGTGCATATGTACAGCATTTTTTTAATCCAGTCCAGTTTCAATGGGCAGCATGGTTGGTTCCATGTTTTTGCTATTGTGAATAGAATTGCAGCAAACATTCATGTGCAGGTATATTTTTTTGTAGAATGATTTTAGTTCCTCCAGGTATATTCCCAATAGGGAAAATGCTGAGACACATGGAAGGTCAATTTCTAGTTCTTTCAGAAATTCTCACACTGTCTTCCAGAGAGGCTGCTCTAGTTTGCATTCCCACCAGCAGTGTAGAAGCATTCCTTTTTCTCCTCATCCTAGTCAGCATTTGTTGTTGTTTGTTTTATTAATGATGGCCATTTTTACCAGGATTAGGTGCTATCTCAATGTGGTTTTGATTTGCATTTCTCTGATGATGAGTGAGGCTGAGCACTTTTTCATGTGTCTATTGGTTGACTGTATATCTTCTTTTGAGAAGTGCCTATTCATGTGTTTTGTCCACTTTTTAATGGGGTTGCTTGTTTTTTCCTTTCAGCATGTTTGAGTTCTTTGTAGCTCCTAGATGTTAGGCCATTGTCAGGTATACAGTCAGCAAATATTTTTCCACATTCTGTGGGCTGTCTCCTTGCTCTTCTGACAGTTTCTTTTGCTTTTTTTTCTTTTGATGAGATCCCACTTGTGTATCTTATTTCTTATGGTATGGGCTCTTAGGGCTCTGATCAGGAATCGGTTGCCAGTTCCAATTTCCATAAGGGTATCCCCTGTATTTTCTAAGATTCTTAGAGTTTGAGGTTTTATGTTTAGATCTTTGATCCATTTAAACTTAATTTTGTGTATGATGATAGGTAGGGGTCCTGTTTCAATCTTCTGCATGTGATCAACCAGTTTTCCCAGCACCATTTGCAGATTAGGTTCTCCTCTCCCTAGTGGTTGTTCAATGCAATACTCATTAAATTACCAACATCATTCTTCTCAGACCAGGACATGACTATACAGAAATTCATATGGAAACATAAACAACCACGTATAGCTAAAACAGTCCTTAGCAAAATAAACAAAGCAGGAAGTATCACATTTCCAGAATACAAACTTTACTATAAGGCTACAGTAATCAAAATAGCCTGGTATTGGTACAAGAACAGGCATATAGACCAAATTCATCAAGAAAGAGATTCTGGAAGCAAAATTTCAATTTCTCAACCAACTCAACTTTGACAAAGGAACAGAGGTTTTTAAAAGCTACCACATGTAAAAGGAAACCCAATAAATACATGCTTGGTACAAGACACATGTCAAAAAAAAAGAAAAACTCATAAAGATTCTGTCTGGTCTTAGGCTCAGTGTAAGCAGGAAGTTCAGGCTAAGGCAAAGTTGTAAATTGTTTGACTAAGCATTAAAGGAGTGGCTGTTTCCCTTGATGGAAAAAATCCTCAAAGGGAAAGGTTTTGCTAATGTGTAAGATGAAAAACAAACCCAAAAAATGGTAGATGCTCTAAAAGGCATCAAATGACAAGTTCCAAAATAGTTATAGTCTAGCAGGGGAAACAGACAAAGTACTATAACACAACATAATTCATTATATTGTGATTGAAGAAACGTAACCAACTCCAAGTTCATACCACTTGCTGTACAAAGTCAATGAGTCAAGAGACAAGATATTGGAGCAAAGAAAATGACTTAAATCCTAAAGTCAGCAAACTGAGAAGGTAGCAGACTAGCATCCTCAAGAACTATCTGAAGTTAGTACAAGTTTTAGGCTCTCGTTATGTTAAGGGAGGGGTGGGAGAAAGAGGGTGTTGAGGTCAAGAGAGGTAACTGATGACTGCAGACATCTGGGTGCCAGTGAGGGTTCAAGGAGATTGGGAAACATCTTTGTCCTTGCTCGGGTCATAATGTTTCCATAAATCTTTATCATATCGCTGTTACTTGCATGTTTAATCTTCTAGTCTCCCCTGGGTTCAATTTTGGGAAAGAGACGTTTGTAATTTTTTTCTAAAGTTAAATTATAAACTAAATTCATCCTATAATTAGCTGATCTATGTGCAAAATTAACCAAAAGCTTAAGCTTATTAACCTAAGTGTTGTTACCATGGGGAGGGCGGTGCCAGAGGCTAAATGAAGTCAGCCATGCTGAGCCTTCTGCCACTGTTACAAAAATAATAGTAACAAACACCGAGGCCTACAGAGGTATATGTCTTTTACCACCTTTAGGAAGTGCTTCTTACGAAAATCTACCTAAGCCACTTAAGAAATATTTTTTATCTTTTCTTTTTCAGATGTAAACTTCTAGGAACTAGTTTCTATATAGTACAGCTTTCTGTTTATCATATAAATGAGTGGTTGTAATGATGCTATACCTTTGTGAATTTGTCAGTATAAATTGTATGTGTGTGTGTGTGTGTGTGTGTGTGTGTGTGTGTGTGTGTGTGTGTGTGTGTGTGTGTTTGAGGACTATTCAACAAATATGTGCCTTTGCATCCTCAGGGAGTTTAAAATGTGTAGCAGCCTCAGAAATCACCAGAAGGTGTGTTCAGAGGCTGAAAATCATATTTGCTTAATTTGGAAAAGGCCAAGATTCTTAGTCAAATTATTATAATTCTGTTTCCTGGAGTTTAAAAGTGGATAAGACACCACCTTCCATTTCATATACATACATAGGTTCAGATTTCATTCTAAGTGGACCCTGTCTGCTGCTGCCTTCATGTGTGGTGTTCATTTTGAAGTCCTTTGTGTCTCTCACTGGAAAAGCAGAGACCACTAGTGTTAGCTTAAAAATAAATTTGTCTTCTCTCTTTTTAGCTTGTCATGATCCCACCTTAAAAATGAGACAAGAGCATCCATTTGACCAAGACCTATCTGATTTTCCCATTATAGAGGACATGGATCAAATATGTGTTATTCAAATGTACAATATTTCCTAAGGATTGCAAAGTGGGATTAAAAAGTCTTCTTTCACAAACCTTTCTTTATGAAAAATTCAAAAACAATAATGTAGATATTACTTTGTCCCATAGTTGAAACTTAATCCGCACCCCACCTC
>NW_006946179.1:0-590 GCF_000164805.1 Carlito syrichta | reverse complement strand
ATCAATGAATACAAATAAGTGATGCAATTAATGTTTAGATTATTCCATAGCAAAGTTAAAATAAGATGCTAATTTTCCTTTTTAGTAAGTCAATGTTATAATACTGACAATACCAAGTATTTGAGCACCTGTGGAACATTAGTGTATTTTATGTGTTCTCTGTAGAAATGTTTACTGCTATTAACACTTTGAAAAGCCATTTGTTTCTGGGAGTGATGTTTCTTGCCTGTAATCTCTGCACTTTTGGAGGCAGAGGCCAGAGGAATACCTCATCCCAGAGCTTTTAGACAAACCTGGGCAACTTGGCAAGACCTTGTCTGCACAATAAATAAATTTTTTAAAAAGAAACAATTTGTTGTCTTAGAAAGCTTAGAAAGCTGCAACTCACAGATCTCAAAATCTACTAATTCCATTTCAAGGTACATTCCCAAGAAAGTTTCTTGCACATTTATGGCAGGAAACATTGAAAAGGATGCTGGCAATTTTACTGTTAACAGTAACAAAATTCTGGTGAGAAGGGAGGGTCCAAAGGTCCATTATGACGAGAGTAGGTGAAAATTACTATGGTATATTCATAAAATAAAATATTT
>NW_006946178.1:0-1305 GCF_000164805.1 Carlito syrichta | reverse complement strand
ATGATACTAACATATAAGCTAACCATCGTCCTTATTGGTATGCAAATCCTCTATTCAAAGATGGGTTTTACAGAGAATTTAAAAAAAGAACAAAACAAAAGGAATAGAATAAAGTCAGTAAACTAACAGAACCAACCAAGCACACTCTGAGATTTTTTTCTTTAACTCCAGTGTCCTTTCAGTTCTGATTTCTAGCAGTCTTTGCAGGCTGGTAGTTTTGTTCACAGTTAGCGTCAGTTGCCCCTGGCCTCCTGTGAAGGGCAGTTCAGGTGTGGGCTCCCTGCCACGTCTACCATTCAGATCTGGCCTGTGTCTATTTAGCAATGGGAAGGAGCTTCTGTCTTTCCCATTTTGATTTTGTTACCTTGGATCCCCAGCAGGTGATGCTATCTCATTGCTCCATTTGATCTTTATCTGCTGCTACTCGCCCAGGACAGGAGGGAGGTGGCAGTGGGAGCCGAGGTGGTGGGAGCTCCAAAAACCTGGCTCTGTGAGAGAGGCAGGGTGTGACAGTGGCAGTGGTATCCACAGCGATCTCAGTAGATTGTGCTTGTGGGGGCTTCATGGTGTGAAGTCATGGGTTGCCTTAGGCATGGGCGGGTGATGGCCTCAGTGGTAGTGGCTGCGACAGGCTGCAGCATCCGCAGCGGCAGTAGCTACTCACACCACCGTGATGTTTGAGCAGTGGCCGAGGCTGAGCTCCATGTGAAGTGCAGACTGCTGAAATGGGAACTGCAGCTCCCGGGAGAGGGCTAGAGTCTTTATATGTGTTCTCTTTCGTGGAGGGTCTCACACACCAAGCTGCCCCGTTACCATCTTTCCAGAAGTCCCCACCATGTGTTCTTAATGATGAACAAGGTATTATACTGGGTTTTTTTGAATGAGTCAGACTCTCACTCTGTCGCCCAGGCTGGAGTGCAGTGTTCATGGCCACCGCACCTAGACTTGGACTAATGGCATCCTTCCATCTCAGCTTTCTAAGTAGTTGGAACTACAGGTGTGCACTACCACACTCAGTTAATTTTTTGATTTCTTGTAGAGACATGGTCTCACCAAGTTGCCCAGGCTGGTCTTGAACCCCTGGGCTCAGGCAATCCTCTTGCCTCAGCCTCCAAAAGTGTGAGGATTACAGACTTGAGCCACCACTCCCAGCTATATGTATAGAGTATGGCACCTTGTTCTTTAGGGAACTTTAGGTCAAACACAAAAGTGTTTGTAGAAGGAAAAAAGGGGATTTCAAAAAATTTAAATCCTGTCAATACCCAAGTCATGCAAATATTTTGACCTATTTTTGAGTACTAGAAG
>NW_006946177.1:0-3810 GCF_000164805.1 Carlito syrichta | reverse complement strand
GAGGCAGTTATAGAGTGATGTTTGGGATGATGTAGAGTGGGAGAAATGCTCAGCGGAGATTTGGGAGACAGCTTGACGCTGGACAGGGAAAATGGTCCAATCCTAAACAAGAAAATGATAGCAGCACATTCTTCCTAGGGACCATAAGAGCAATCATTGTACTGTTTCCCCCTACTGAGAAAAATTGTGCCCTAATAATTTCCTACAATCTATGCTCTAAAAACTAAGGAGAACAAAAATTGTAATAGTAGAAGAATTATGCCAGAATTGTAGCCCTTGAACTATTAGTTCACACAGACCTGCACTCCCCTTTCATCTTTTCTGGGCCATCCCTTTTTCTGGACTCACTCCCATTCTCCCAATGAATAGTCCTATTTTTCACATTGGAAATTGAACAACACATTACACAGTGCTACCCAGGAATGATCAGAGTTATACCATATCTGAATATCTACTGACTTACCTGTGTAAAATCTTCTAAATTTGGAAATCTAATGCATATCTGCTTCTAGTATTTCTTTCTCTTTTTTTGTCCTTTTGTTATTTTAAGTTTTTGTTCTTCTAGGAAGCTTCCAGTATTTCTAAAAAGTAATAATGTGCCTTAATTTTCCTAATCATGCTTAACTATTGGATCATGATATAGACAACCTTGTGTAACTGCCTACTTCCACTTGATGTCTTGGATAACATTTTTTATTTCAACATTATGAAATCTCTCTTACTTTCTTTAGCTGAATATAGCCTTCTTTGGGGTGCAAAAAATTTTCCTACATTAGTATTATTAAAGAATGTCTAGTTTCTACTCTTTATGTGGGATTTTCTTTACATTATGAAGCACACTTTGTGGGACACTGTTAAAAGTAAAATTTCTAAGCATCTCACATTTAATTAATAAATGTTTTTGTTCTTCAAATTATGGCAGCAGTAAATTCAGCTATGTTTGGGCTCAAACAATTCTGTTGCTGCCTCACCCTTCTAACAACCCAGGCAAAGTGTTTCTATTTTGAGAATCTTAATCCCAGCTTTCCACTCAGCTAGGAAAGTCCTATGTTCGTCCCAAAATCCTTTCACCTCACTAGTATTCCTAATCTATTGCCATTGAACTGTACCCTAAACTTTATAAAATTAACTGAGAAGAAAGGAAGAAGAAAAATAAACCAAGCTTCCAGCACATTCATTATTGGTTTTGAAGGAAAGCATCATATCTAGACCTTTTATTTCTGGCCTTCCAATCAGCTCCTGCAATGAACATGGAGTTGGCTGTGATCTGAATGGTGTTTTCACTGTATTCTTGCTCTCTCATAGAATGTCAATCCTCTGAAAGCTGCAGCCAGTTTCTCATAGTTGTGTGTGTGACTCCCTTCACAGCACACCTGGAACATGGTAGGATACCAACACATGTTTGTGAAATTTGAGGATCATTCAAATTATAATAACAGTGAAGAATAATATTTGATCAAGAAATTCTGTGTTTGTATCCATTCATGCTATTGTAAATAGAATGTTTGACTTTGATGATGAAGGGTAATTTCACTATTAATATGAGAAGAATAATTCTATTTACTTACAGAAAAAAATACCAAAGAAAGAACCATTTTGTATTTGTTTTGACTGAGATTTTATTTCAAACCAAAACAAATTAGAAAACAACTGAGAAATTAATTGCGTCCCAGGCACTCTATGAACATTAATTTTTACTATGGAATATATTCATGAAAGCTACCGCGCAAAATAAGCACAAACGTGACCTCCATTTCTGAGATGGCTAAAAGGAAGTTCAAATAAATTACATAATTTGCTGAGAATCACTCATCTAGAAGTCACAGACCTTCTCCGCATCTAGGTAAGTCATTGGCGCATGAGTTAGCATTGTGCTATTACTCACACATACAAATTCTGAAATATTTTATATTTAGCAATTCAATAACAGTAGAGGACAAAGCTGAGAGAGTGAAAGACCACATTTAGTAGTAAGTAACTGCCTCAGACTTCTCTCCACTAACATCCTAAGTGGTCCACTGGGCATCCTGACAAGCATTGCTGTAGTGGCAGAATGGGATCCAGTCTCTGCTCCAGGGCCAACAATGGGTCCAGAGCAAAAATATAGTCCCTATAAATCAGGGTCCCCCTAAATAGTTTCCCTCAACAGGGACAGTAGTGCTTCTCTTTTTCAACTGCTAAATTAAGCTATTTGACTCTAGATAACTGCATCTCAGATGATAGAATTTTATGTTAATTTCATGAGTTCCATGTTCTGATGTAATTTGTTCCTAAGATTAAAGTTTCCACCAGCTTTTCTGCCATCTGATTTGGGCAGCCCAAGAAGCAGAAAAGTATAGAAATACAAAAGATGAAGATGGTGGCTTCTAAATTCCATATAGTTGCATACAGTTGGTGTCACCTAATGTATGACAGACACCAAGGAGCAACAGTCTTCCTGAGGCATGTATTAGAATCTGGATTCTACAGATGCCTTCAACCCTGAGCTTGGGAAATTTGGTGTGCTGGATTTTCCCTTCCTGTCCTTACCCTTGGGAGTTCTCCTGGGGTAGTCAAGAGTTCTGCTAGACCTACTTTCCACGCCCTGTGGGCTTCTTTCCTGAAACTTTTGGTGAAATCATTACTTTCCCAGAGCGTGAGGTGGGACATAGAGTTGCCTGCTCTGGACTCAACTCAGGAGGTGCCAAAGGTACCACCAGGAGATGTGGCCACTGAGGAAGAATAGGACTGATTCCTGTCTGCAGCTTACCTCTCTCCTGTCATCCCACTTCAGGGATCCACCTGCAGAAACACTTCACTCTACTGTTTTCCCTTAGAGCCAGGAACAGAAATACCATGTCTCTTGGTGGCAGATTCCATGCTTTGGGCCTGGTACCTGAAGACTGTCCCTGCCACCCACCTTTGGAGTCTTGAACCCCAAGACTTCCTGACACCTTCCACTGGATGATCCTATGACAAGCCATGATGTTACAGTAACACCTCGGCATTTGATCAGGTATAATGGGAGTTTCCCTTCAAATCTCTTTGGGCATTTTACTTGTGCCTTCTCAATGAAATTGTACAAAATGCAAGATTATTTGTCATCTGTGACCCTGCTGTAGCTATTGGGTAAGGACAGGGAAAGACTGGCTAGTTGCAAGTGCCAGGACTGGTATGGAAAACTCTGTCACCTGAATATACTGGTCACAGGGACATGGTGTCTACTCAAGGTAGGCAGGGGTCACCAAAGAAGTCATACATGCCAGGTCATTCATGCACTGGGACTCTGTTGAGAGCCGGCCATGGAGGTTCACTGATTGTCAGGGGATCAGGTGGGCTGTTGACCCTGGGACCGCTAGGCGAGTCTGGGAGCTGAAGACCCCATTTCCTTCCACATTGCTTAGCACTATAGCCAGAAAAACCTCTGCACAGTGAAGCAAAAAAAAACACTGAGATGCAGGAAACAGGGGCAGCTAACTTTAGAATAGTATTATCCTTACTTTCCACTTCCCAGTTTGTGGTTTCAGCCTTTTGAATTAATAGTTTGATTCTGAGTCATGTCAAGAGGGCTTGTTTCTAGGTTACAAGTGGTATTTGTCATTATAGTTTAATTTTAAATTACTGTGATTGTGTAGTAGTTGTGTTCATTGAAGTCGTTTTTTTATTAAACATAAAATTAAGTTTTATATGATTTAGAAATAAGATTTAAATTAGAAATAGGATCCAGGAAACTAAAAGAAGAAAAACCTCATACATGAAAGAATGTACACCTGCAGTGCCTCAGGGGGATTACCTGATGAACTTTGCTCAGAAGAAGTGCTTGGTGAAGCT
>NW_006946176.1:0-673 GCF_000164805.1 Carlito syrichta | reverse complement strand
CCCTCCAGGACCAAGTTCGGTGGTTCAGTCTGTAATTCCAGTACTTGGGAGGCTGAGGCAAGTGGACTGCTAAGCCCACAGGTTTGAGACCAGCCTGGGCAACTTGGGGAGACATCATCTTTACAACAAAATCAAAAATTAGCTGGGCGTGGTAGCACACACCTGTAGTTTAGTCTACTTGGAGGGCTGAGGCTGAAGGGTCGCCAGAGCACAATAGGTCGACACGGGTGGTCATGAGTGCACCACTGCACTCCAGCCTGGGTGATGGAGTGAGACTCCAACTCAAAAAAAAAAAAACAACAGTCCTCCACAGTGTCTGACACACTGCATGAGTTCAATGCAGGCTTGTTGTCATGGCAACCCTTGTGTTATAGCAGCTGTTGTCATGACTGGGGCACTAGTCAGCTATCCCCGGAGAGGATACATTCTGCAAAAGGTGGTGGGGCAAGTGTCCATTCATTCATCCACTGGACAAGCACTCCCTGAGTCCCAGTATGTGTCCCCTTGGCCTGGATGCTAGGACACACATGTGACCGTCCCTGTCTTTACGAAATTGTGTTTTTAGAAGTCTGAGGCATTTCACTCCTGTCTCCACATATATCTAAGCATAGAACACCACAAGTCCTTTCTTACAACCAAGAGTTCCTGAATCTTATTTTGTTTTCTTTTTTTT
>NW_006946175.1:0-679 GCF_000164805.1 Carlito syrichta | reverse complement strand
ACTTTTTGAATTTTGAACTGCATGAGTTTATTACCTATGTTTTAAAATTTAATAATAAAGCTATAACTTTAAAAGACCATTCTCTTAGGTACTGTGCTGTAAAAGACCACATAAAAATTTAGAAGAGGCAGACATCAAGAGAAATGCTAGAGAAATACCTAGCTCTATGAGGTCAAGTGGTAGAATTTGATATGAGAAATAAAATATTATATCATTTCCAACTGTTGTAACATGTCACCCAAATCTGCAATCAAGAAAAGCCAGTCATGGGACTTTAATTGTTTTATACAAGAGTTATATGGGCTTGCTATTAATTTAATGGAATAAAAATGAAAAAATTTTTAGTCCAGAGAATTGGTGAATATTGGAAAAGTCAGTAAAGAAGAGACAAGTTTGGGACTTTGAATTAGAAGTGGAGTATTGAATATTCAAAGAGATTTTAATTGGTGTTTATTCACAAGATTATGAATCACAGTATAATTGAAATCTTTAAAGATTAATGGGAAAGTAACCAGTTTTTTTGTGTTTGTTTTAAGAAAATTAAAAGAATGCTGCCTTTCTTAAGTAAAAAAGAACCACTTATTTCCATAGCTAATTCTGGAAAAGTGTTGACTGGGAAGTCAGGAGATATCACTCTTGTTGCCTTGAGCTTACCTTCCCTTTTATTATTTTTCATCTT
>NW_006946174.1:0-780 GCF_000164805.1 Carlito syrichta | reverse complement strand
TTTGATTGGAGTAGGATGGGGTAGGCCCATGCAAGAAGGTAGGTCAGGCAGGGTGGAGCGGGACTGGCATAGAAAGGTAGCTACCTGTGATGGGATTTCAGAAAAGATGCACCCATCCTGTGGGAACACAAGTATCTCCTAAGCTGGGCGGGGCTCTCAGGGCTACCCTGCTGGGTCCGTTGGTGCCACATCTCTTTTATGGGACACCGGCATGTGGGCAAGTTTGAAGACTGGTTAGGATTCTCCAGGGTGGCGCCCGGGCAGGGAAAGCGCCCCCTCCTTCTGCACATACCAACCCAGCCCAGCAGAAGCCCCCAACAGCCCACACAGCTTTCCTGACCACACACGTGGCCCACTGTGGAATAGCAGCCACATGCACAAACAGACACGCAGTGGTTGCTCCTGGCTACCACAGCCTCGACTTGCTGGGCTCCGGCGATCCTTCCACCTCAGCCTTCCAAGTAGCCGGAATTACAGGCATGCACTACCACGCCTGGCTGACTTTTTTGATTTATTGTAGAGATGAGGTCTTGCTGCCCAGGCGGGTCTTGAACCCGTGGGCTCAGGCAATCCACTCACCTCAGCATCCCAAAGGCGCGGGATTACAGGTTGAGCCACCGAACCCGGCTAGGCTCAATTTATCAAAGAAAATTTAAACTTAATTTATCAAAGAGTACTTACATTTCTTGCCAATTTGACATAAGACATACCTCTATCTAATTAGCTAACTATCTATCTATAGTGTGTGTGAAATGAACACATAAAAAGATAGACAAGAAG
>NW_006946173.1:0-524 GCF_000164805.1 Carlito syrichta | reverse complement strand
TCAAAAAAAAAAAAAAGAAAAGAAATCTTGCTAACATCTTACATTTGTTTGATCAATTTTTAATTTCCAAGCAATACTTGAATAAATTATTTTAAAATGAGATTATGTGTAAAGCTAAATTCCTTTTCATGGCTACACCAACCAAACTACCATGTGCATTCTAATACACACATATACACAAACAAATATATATACACACAAATCATCAAAATGTTAGTGTATATCCTTCTAAGTCTTTATGTTAGATTTTATAAATAAAATAAAAATATAAATATATGCAATGTGCCCTAAAATATATAGTCTTGTTTGAGGTTTTTATATAGATAATATCATATTGCACACATTTTTCTCTAAAAAATTGCTTTAACTTGATTTTTTTGTTTCTATAGATTAAGAGGTACAAATGTTACTTGGCTATATTGTGTAGTGATAAAGTCAGGACTTTTAGTGTACCTATCACTTAAATAGTGTATGTTGAGGGATGAAATAGGTAATATTTCATCCTTTTCCCCCTGCCCACCTTC
>NW_006946172.1:0-1192 GCF_000164805.1 Carlito syrichta | reverse complement strand
CAATCTAATGCCTGATGATCTAAGGTGGAGCTGGGGTGGTGGTTGCTATATATTTCATTATATATTACAACATAATCATAGAAATAAAGTGCAAAATAAATGTAATGTGCTTGAATGACCCCAAAACCATCCCCATCCCCCACCGTCCATCCCACCCCCACATCCATGGAAAAATTGTCTTCCACAAAACCAGTCTCTGATGCCAAAACAGGTTGGGAATCATTCTGTTTGATGCATTCCACTTATCGAGATGCATTTCTCAAAGCTCAAAAACAGTTTTTGAACTCATTCATTTTGACGCCTTTTACTTGCTTCTGCTGTTTTTTGGTTTATCTCTTCCACATCAGCTAACAGTTTCTCTTTGAGACATTTTTTCATCAGGGAAACCAACCAACAAACAAAACAGTTGCTAGCAGTGCGATCAGGTGGATAGGGAGGATGGGACATGGGGGTTATGCAATTTTTGGTCAAAAATTGCTGAACACTCAGCATGGTGTGGACAGGTGTGCTCGTAAATCACCCATCATGAACTGGGCAAATGCATTGAAAGAATCTCAAAAAAAAAAATATTGTCTGAAGTCAGCTGCAGTCTCTTAAAACAACACTACAACACTAACTGGTACACTGATGCAGATGAGTTCCCAGAACATTTACCTACTGGGGAAAGCCATAGGTACACTACAAGGGGCCTGCCTTCCAAAATAAAATTGTTTTTTTGAGGTGGAGTTCCCTCCCTCGCAAATTTGCATGAAAAAGGAAGAGAAATAAATAACTGATCTAAACATGAAAAGATGTTAGTAATATGATACCCTTAGATATTAAATACCAAATGGAACCACAGCCAGTTATTAGAAAAATTACAATTACAGTTTATTTTGATTTCTAAGTGCTGTATTTGCAACGTGATGGCTAAAAATCAAAGGAACCCACCACTAACATAGTGACCAATGAATGAACAAAATAATTTGATACATTGTATTCTTATTCCCAGGACTAAATATATGCTGTTGAAAATTTCCATTGGGGGGGTTTGAATTGGCAGTAGTGGGACTCTGCCAGGTGTGGGGAAGCACACCTCATCAGCAAGGGTACCTGCATCATGAGCATTTGTATACCTAACCCCAAATTGCACCCCACATTCTTAAAATAAAAAATAAAAAAATTAAAAGAGTGCAAGTCACATGTCTTGTGG
>NW_006946171.1:0-8163 GCF_000164805.1 Carlito syrichta | reverse complement strand
AAGCTGCAGCCAGTTTCTCATAGTTGGTGGTGTGACTCCCTTCACAGCACACCTGGAACATGGTAGGATACCAACACATGTTTGTGAAATTTGGGGATCATTCAAATTATAATAACAGTGAAGAATAATATTTGATCAAGAAATTCTGTGTTTGTATCCATTCATGCTATTGTAAATAGAATGTTTGACTTTGATGATGAAGGGTAATTTCACTATTAATATGAGAAGAATAATTCTACCTACTTACAGAAAAAAATACCAAAGAAGGAACCATTTTGTATTTGTTTTGACTGAGATTTTATTTCAAACCAAAACAAATTAGAAAACAACTGAGAAATTAATTTCGTCCCAGGCACTCTATGAACATTAATTTTTACTATGGAATATATTCATGAAAGCTACCGCGCAAAATAAGCACAAACGTGGCCTCCATTTCTGAGATGGCTAAAAGGAAGTTCAAAGAAATTACATAATTTGCTGAGAATCACTCATCTAGAAAGTCACAGACCTTCTCTGCATCTAGGTAAGTCATTGGCGCATGAGTTAGCATTGTGCTATTACTCACACATACAAATTCTGAAATATTTTATATTTAGCAATTCAATAACAGTAGAGAACAAAGCTGAGAGAGTGAAAGACCACATTTAGAAGTAAGTAACTGCCTCAGACTTCTCTCCACTAACATCCTAAGTGGTCCACTGGGCATCCTGACAAGCATTGCTGTAGTGGCAGAATGGGATCCAGTCTCTGCTCCAGGGCCAACAATGGGTCCAGAGCAAAAATATAGTCCCTATAAATCAGGGTCCCCCTAAATAGTTTCCCTCAACAGGGACAGTAGTGCTTCTCTTTTTCAACTGCTAAATTAAGCTATTTGACTCTAGATAACTGCATCTCAGATGATAGAATTTTATGTTAATTTCATGAGTTCCATGTTCTGATGTAATTTGTTCCTAAGATTAAAGTTTCCACCAGCTTTTCTGCCATCTGATTTGGGCAGCCCAAGAAGCAGAAAAGTATAGAAATATAAAAGATGAAGATGGTGGCTTCTAAATTCCATATAGTTGCATACAGTTGGTGTCACCTAATGTATGACAGACACCAAGGAGCAACAGTCTTCCTGAGGCATGTATTAGAATCTGGATTCTACAGATGCCTTCAACCCTGAGCTTGGGAAATTTGGTGTGCTGGATTTTCCCTTCCTGTCCTTACCCTTGGGAGTTCTCCTGGGGTAGTCAAGAGTTCTGCTAGACCTACTTTCCACGCCCTGTGGGCTTCTTTCCTGAAACTTTTGGTGAAATCATTACTTTCCCAGAGCGTGAGGTGGGACATAGAGTTGCCTGCTCTGGACTCAACTCAGGAGGTGCCAAAGGTACCACCAGGAGATGTGACCTCTGAGGAAGAATAGGACTGATTCCTGTCTGCAGCTTACCTCTCTCCTGTCATCCCACTTCAGGGATCCACCTGCAGA
This sequence comes from Carlito syrichta, assembly GCF_000164805.1. Lineage (NCBI taxonomy): Eukaryota > Metazoa > Chordata > Mammalia > Primates > Tarsiidae > Carlito > Carlito syrichta. Next base: position 6,695 of record NW_006946171.1, on the reverse strand, counting down.
AACACTTCAGTCTACTGCTTTCCCTTAGAGCCAGGAACAGAAATACCATGTCTCTTGGTGGCAGATTCCATGCTTTGGGCCTGGTACCTGAAGACTGTCCCTGCCACCCACCTTTGGAGTCTTGAACCCCAAGACTTCCTGACACCTTCCACTGGATGATCCTATGACAAGCCATGATGCTACAGTAACACCTCAGCATTTGATCAGGTATAATGGGAGTTTTCCCTTCAAATCTCTTTGGGCATTTTACTTGTGCCTTCTCAATGAAATTGTACAAAATGCAAGATTATTCGTCATCTGTGTCCCTGCTGTAGCTATTGGGTAAGGATAAAGCACAGGGAAAGACTGGCTAGTTGCAAGTGCCAGGACTGGTATGGAAAACTCTGTCACCTGAATATACTGGTCACAGGGACATGGTGTCTACTCAAGGTGGGCAGGGGTCACCAAAGAAGTCATACATGCCAGGTCATTCATGCACTGGGTCTCTGTTGAGAGCCGGCCATGGAGGTTCACTGATTGTTAGGGGATCAGGTGGGCTGTTGACCCTGGGACCGCTAGGCGAGTCTGGGAGCTGAAGACCCCATTTCCTTCCACATTGCTTAGCACTATAGCCAGAAAAACCTCTGCACAGTGAAGCAAAAAAACATTGAGATGCAGGAAACAGGGGCAACTAACTTTAGAATAGTATTGTCCTTACTTTCCACTTCCCAGTTTGTGGTTTCAGCCTTATGAATTAATAGTTTGATTCTGAGTCATGTCAAGAGGGTGTGTTTCTAGGTTACAAGTGGTATTTGTCATTATAGTTTAATTTTAAATTACTGTGATTGTGTAGTAGTTGTGTTCATTGAAGTCGTTTTTTTATTAAACATAAAATTAAGTTTTATATGATTTAGAAATAAGATTTAAATTAGAAATAGTATCCAGGAAACTAAAAGAAGAAAAACCTCATACATGAAAGAATGTACACCTGCAGTGCCTCAGGAGGATTACCTGATGAACTTTGCTCAGAAGAAGTGTTTGGTGAAGCTTGCTCTGTTCAAGATGGAAGACAGCACACATGAAAGATTTTATATTCCTAGACTTATATTCTTGGATTTAATACTTATATTTACATAAATTACGATACTATAAGTTTAGGTTTATTATATAGTTAGCATTAAGTAAGGTTATATGATTGTAGAAGCTAGAAGTTTTATGATAGAATATATTTAGTTAAAATCATTATGGTGGCCGGGCTCAGTGGCTCAGCCTGTAATCCCGTGCCTTTGGGAGGCTGAGGTGAGTGGATTGCCTGAGCCTGCGAGTTCGAGACCTGCCTGGGCATCAAGACCTCATCTCTACAGTAAATCAAAAAATCAGCTGGGCGTGGTAGTGCATGCCTGCAATTCCGACTACTTGGAATGCTGAGGCAGAAGGATCGCCGGAGCCCAGCAGGTCAAGGTTGCGGTGGCTGGGAGCGGCCACTGCACTCCAGTTTGGATGACTGAGTGAGACTCCAACTCAAAAAAAAAAATCATTGTAGTGGTTTTGGGTTTAAACATTGAGTGATGTTATTTCAAGATGATGTAAAGCTGTAAAACAATTAAGGGCACACAAGAAACTGGTTTGGGGAACATTAATCAAGCATAAGAAACAAAAAGATACTTTGTAGTTGTTCTTCTTCATGTTTGAGAAAACATCTGCTTGAGAGTGGGGGGCATCATTTGTGCACCTGGACCTGTTCAGGCACATGAAAGGCACATGCTACCCTTTGTGTCCTGTGATGATGACTTTGCAGAATTTCGGGATAAAAGTCAACTGCTAACTCTCAATAAATGGCCTCTCCTCAATTCTCAGAACAGTTGTCCAAGTCTCTCTCTCTCTTTCTCACATCGCTGACACCATCTCCACCCTCGGGAATCTCTGGACTCCACTGGAACTGGACTCCGACAGGTCTCCAAGAGAGATAGCCAACAAGCAGCAGTTCTGAAAACTTAGTCTGGAAAATTCTTCTGTTGGTGGTCCTGGCACACCTTTCCTTGAGTTAATCCAAAGGGCTTCACACTCTTGTCACCTACAAGTTGCTCTAATTTATCTCAGCATCTCTTCTTCTCAAATATTCCTATAATATTTGGCATCCAGCAATCTAGATCCTCTGTCTCTCTCAGGTGTACATAAAATCCCAGGGAGCATCCCTTCAACCTTAAAATTCTCCAGAACCTGTATTTCTAGTGAACATAGCTGAGATGAGTACTGGGGTGGAGGATGAAGGGAGTTTTCACCTGGGCACAGGAAAACTAACCCCCCAGCACTTATGGTGTATCCCTTCTGGTCTCCAATTCCAGAGTGGGCTTGCTTGCTTGCAGACCTTAATCCAACTTGGTGGCTTTCTAAGTCCCCTTATCCCTCAACAGGAAAAGGAACTGAATAGTTGTAGCTTCCATAACCTGTGGTTGACAAGGACCAGTGACAAAAGACCTATGCCCAGTAATTTTTGAAGTTCAGAAAATAGTAGCTGTAAGGCCAGTTTGTGCACTGCTTACCAACTTGTCTGAATCGGGTAAGACAGAAAACCATTTTTTAAACATATCAGTATGATTATATTTGCCTTTTCACCTGGTCGTTCAATACATTAAAAAGATTATGTAAGTCAGAAAATCATCTTCCCCACTCCTCCAGTTTCTATAAGGTGTAATTTCCCATAAATAACTTCATCTTCCTGCCTCATCTTTTATTTCTCCCTACAGATTAAGTGGTTATTTGTGACAGACATTCAGTGAAGGGTATTTTCTGCTTTACCTTATTTAGTTCTCAATGGGAAACTGGCACAGAGAACTACCCAAGTCAAGAATATTCTGGTTGTAGAGTTTGGGTGGAGGTCTGTACATAAGTCTGATCCCTCCCCTTTTATCCTCTTTAAAAGCCTGGTTTGTTTGGAAAATATGCTTTGTAGTCATTTTAAGCTGGCCTTCATGATCTCTATTTTGTAGTGGCACAGCGTAACTTGGGGTGGTCAGAGGCTGTGCCATCTGACTGTGAATAGATGGGCAAATGTCACTTTGCCATTCACTGTTAAGAAATTCCTTTTTGGTGCAAATTTAAGACTCATCTTCTCATCTGATTTTTTTAAGACTTATCTTCTCATCTGATTTGTTATAGATGTGATTTTTGTGTGTGTGTCCTTTCTTTCAAATCATCTGTTATAACAAACCTAAACTCAATACTGATTATTCCATAACTTATTTAGTTTTATTATTAACATAGATCAATATATCTATATATTTTATAAAACATTCCATTTCATAAAACATTTTAACTTCTTAAAATATAACCATGCCCTATGCAGTCTTTTCAACCATAATTTTTGTCTAAATATTGAATGTTTAAAATGCAGCCAGACTTTTGAGTATGTTTGCAATTAACTTATTTGAAGTCTTTTAAAATATTTTATTTTATGAATATACCATAGTAATTTTCACCTACTCTCCTCATAATGGACCTTTTGACCCTCCCTTCTCACCAGAATGTTGTTACTGTTAACAGTAAAATTGCCAGCATCCTTTTCAATGTTTCCTGCCATAAATGTGCAAGAAGCTTTCTTGGGAATGTACCTTGAAATGGAATTAGTAGATTTTGAGATCTGTGAGTTGCAGCTTTCTAAGCTTTCTAAGACAACAAATTGTTTCTTTTTTAAAAATTTATTTATTGTGCAGACAAGGTCTTGCCAAGTTGCCCAGGTTGGTCTAAAAGCTCTGGGATGAGGTATTCCTCTGGCCTCTGCCTCCAAAAGTGCAGAGATTACAGGCATGAAACATCACTCCCGGAAACAAATGGCTTTTCAAAGTGTTAATAGCAATAAACATTTCTACAGACAGCATATAAAATACTCTAATGTTCCACATGTGCTCAAATACTTGGTATTGTCAGTATTATAACATTGGCTTACTAAAAAGGTAAAAATAGCTTCTAATTTTAAACTTGCTATGGAATAATCTAAACATTAATTGCATCACTTATTTGTGTTCATTGATTCTATTTTTTTTGTGAGATGTCTTATCACATCAGTAGCCCATATTTCTCAGATGTTTAAAATATTTTAGAATAATGTATTGGCAATTTTTTATTAGTATTTATTGGTTTTGTGATTTGTAATATCAATTCCTGGTTCATAAATGGTCTCTCAATCTTTTAAACGGTGTGTATAAAAAAAGAAATTCCTAATTTTACATAGTAACGTTTATCAATCTTTTATTTTATATTTAGTGTTGCTGTGAATTCTTTATCAGATTTTTTTATTCCAAGGATATATTTCGGAAAAAAACCACTCATCTCTATTTTCTATCAATAATTTTAAGGTATTGTATATAAAAAGTGTCTCCTTTATTTGTCTGTTGATGAGGAAATGTATCAGAGTTGAGACATAGTTCTAATTTAATACTTTATGTAGACAATTACTTGTTAAGCTCAATTTACTCAACAGTTCTTTGTTTATTTGTATAGATAAAGAAGAGTGAAAGAGATGCGAGACAGGAAGACAGAGAAAGAAACAAAGGAAACGGAGGGAGAGATCTATAAATATATATACCTATGTACTCTAACATTCTAAAGTTCTGAAAAAGATTGAATCTGTTTTATGTCTCTCAGTTCTTTTTCTCTAGTAAATTTATGTATATCTTGCAAAAAATTTAATTATTTTAATTACTATAACTAATTACAATGTACTATTTTAATTACAATAACTTTCAAATAGGTCAAATTCTACCATCTGTATTTTTCTTCAGCTATGTACTCTTTTATGCCCTTTAATCTTTCATATGATTTGCAAACTCCACTTGTCTTGTTTTACTAAAATCCACTGTTGGGATTTGTATTGCACTTAAAGCATATAACAATTGAGGAAGAATTTAGATCTTTAAGAAAATTTTTCAATCTTCTTGATTGATTTTAGGTATTTGTAAGAATCCCTTAATAAAATTGTATGGTTTTTCCATTAGATTTGTTTGTTTTTAAGAAACAGGATCTGGCTCTATCACCCAGGCTGGAATGCAGTGGAACAATCAAAACTCACTGCGGTCTCGACCTCCCGTATTGAAACAATCTGTCTGACTGGGTCTCCTAAAAAGTCATTAGATTTTTAGTGTTTGCCATTGTTGCTCTTCCCACAGACCTTGGGTCTTGTTTGTCATGTCCTATCTAACATTCAAATGTCAATATATGCTTATTTTGGTTTTTTGCCTAATGTCTTTTGCTTAAGTTGAAGAACACTAACCTCCCACATACCACAGGCAAAATGCCAGGCAATTAACAAGCTTCTAGGAAGAGACTTTAACCAAAATCGACAGAAGTTAGTGGAAAAATATCTAAGGTGTTTTGCTTGTGAAAGTTATAAAAACAACATGTAGTCACCTATGTTATAAACGAAAACAAAACTCTGACAAATAGGATGATGAAAGGCAGGGTTCTCGTGCTGTATGCCTGATCACAAGACAATCTCAAAACGTTCTGCACAAAGCACAACCCTGCACAAAGGCCATCCCAAACTTACACAAAAAATGAAAAAAATGAAAAACTGTCTTCTTCAAGGACCTCTGTCCAGCAACTTCCTTTCCAAGCTCAGATTCATGTCATCCTTGTTATTAATTTTTGTCATCAAGTATAATCATCTCAACACAATTATGTGATTTTCCATAGTTTTCTTTTAAAAACCATTGTTTTCCATTACCTCCCTGAATGTACACATAGTTCATCAGTCACACATATTTCCATTACAATGCTCTATTCTCAAATGAATACTATTTTCTTGTTTTAAAAAAAACATTTCTTGTTGTTAGATTGATATGTCATAGAGTTTGTTGCCTCCAAATGACTTATTTTACACCTATTTCCCAAGTTTCTCAATAAGATAAAGCTTTATGTGATTAAATTTATAGGATTTTAATACTTTCAAGTTCACTGAGAATTGTTTTAGAGTTGAACATAACAAGCCACTAAGGAAAGTGACTTGATAAGCATGCTTTGCAGGTGGATACTGGTTCCTTTAACATCACTTCCCTACTACACTTCTGGTGTTGTTCATGCCACTCAAGCAAAATTATTCAAATTATTATCTCAAGGTTTGTATCAGAAAAAACCATAAATACACATTGGCTATGTTTTCAAGGACCTTCTCACATTATATTTTTATTGTGATTGAAAATATTCTTGGTTTTCTCAAGTATACACAATTGAGTCTTAGGTGAAGAAAAAATAATCTTCTATTTCTTACTTTAGAATCTTTATCTCTGTTACAACTTCCCTCACCCCGCTTCACTTTCCTCCATGCTAAACTAGATGGGGATGTATGGGAGGCCAATTACCAAAAACAAAGTGGGAAAGACTGAAGGTCAATGCTGATTTTGGCAAATGCCAGTGCTGGAATTCTTGATATCAAGATAACATCATCTTGTCATAGTGGCTTTCACATTTTTTTACTGTAACCAGTTGTAAGATGTCTTAGCCTGGGATGGAGCACATCCGTGCATGCACACACACACACACACACAGACACACACACACACACTCATGCACGTGTGTGCATCAGTTCCATGAAGCAATGCTAAACCTTCCTACCTGTCACACTTTCTGTGATAATTCTATTCACTAAGCTATGTGACTTACAACCCATCAAGTTGATTTTGGAAAAACAACCCATGTATCTAGAGAATTCCTCAAGAAAT
>NW_006946170.1:0-628 GCF_000164805.1 Carlito syrichta | reverse complement strand
GCTAATTATTTTATTTTATTGTTTTGTTTTTGTTTACTTTACTACTTAATTTTTTTTATACAGAATCCTGGTTTTGCTATGACTCCCAGCCTTGTCTCAAGCTACTAGCCTCAAGTGATATTCCCACCTCAGCCTTCCAAATTGTTGGGACGCCAGGCAGGAACAACTAAGTCTGGCTAATTATTATTTTTATTTTATTTTAATTTACTTCATTTCATTTCATTTCATTTCATTTCATTTTACTTTACTATAGCATTGTTTTATTTTTTAGAGACAAGGTTTTGCTATGAGTCTCAGGCTGGTCTCAAACTACTGACCTCAAACTATCCTACAGTCTTGGCCTCCTAAAGTGCAGGGATGAGAGACAGGAACCACTATGGCTGGCTAATTATTTTAGTTGTTATTTTATTTTATTTTAATTTATTTATTTTGTTTTATTTTATTCTATTCAAGTCCATTTTATTTTATTTTACTTTACTATTTTTTTTTATTTTTTAGAGTCAGGTATTATTTATGAGTCCCAGGCTAGTCTCAAATTCCCTGGCTTCATGCAATCCTCATGCTTTCAGTCTTCAAAGTGCTGGGGATGCCAGGCAGGAACAACTAAATCTGGCTATTTATTATATTT
>NW_006946169.1:0-692 GCF_000164805.1 Carlito syrichta | reverse complement strand
TTAAAATTATTGATAGAAAATAGAGATGAGTGTTTTTTTTCCGAAATATATCCTTGGAATAAAAAAATCTGATAAAGAATTCACAGCAACACTAAATATAAAATAAAAGATTGATAAACGTTACTATGTAAAATTAGGAATTTCTTTTTTTATACACACCGTTTAAAAGATTGAGAGACCATTTATGAACCAGGAATTGATATTACAAATCAAAAAACCAATAAATACTAATAACAAAATTGTCAATACATTATTCTAAAATATTTTAAACATCTGAGAAATATGGGCTACTGATGTGATAAGACATCTCACAAAAAAAATAGAATCAATGAATACAAATAAGTGATGCAATTAATGTTTAGATTATTCCATAGCAAAGTTAAAATTAGATGCTAATTTTACCTTTTTAGTAAGTCAATGTTATAATACTGACAATACCAAGTATTTGAGCACCTGTGGAACATTAGTGTATTTTATGTGTTCTCTGTAGAAATGTTTACTGCTATTAACACTTTGAAAAGCCATTTGTTTCTGGGAGTGATGTTTCTTGCCTGTAATCTCTGCACTTTTGGAGGCAGAGGCCAGAGGAATACCTCATCCCAGAGCTTTTAGACAAACCTGGGCAACTTGGCAAGACCTTGTCTGCACAATAAATAAATTTTTTAAAAAGAAACAATTTGTTGTCTAGAAAG
>NW_006946168.1:0-3886 GCF_000164805.1 Carlito syrichta | reverse complement strand
TATAGAAACAAAAAAATCAAGTTAAAGCAATTTTTTAGAGAAAAATGTGTGCAATATGATATTATCTATATAAAAACCTCAAACAAGACTATATATTTTAGGGCACATTGCATATATTTATATTTTTATTTTATTTATAAAATCTAACATAAAGACTTAGAAGGATATACACTAACATTTTGATGATTTGTGTGTATATATATTTGTTTGTGTATATGTGTGTATTAGAATGCACATGGTAGTTTGGTTGGTGTAGCCATGAAAAGGAATTTAGCTTTACACATAATCTCATTTTAAAATAATTTATTCAAGTATTGCTTGGAAATTAAAAATTGATCAAACAAATGTAAGATGTTAGCAAGATTTCTTTTCTTTTTTTTTTTTTTGAGTTGGAGTCTCACTCTGTCGCCCAGACTGGAGTGCAGTGGCCGCTCCCGGCCACCGCAGCCTCGATCCACTGGGCTCCAGCGATCCTTCCGCCTCCGCCTTCCGAGTAGCCGGAATGACAGGCGTGTGCTACCACGCCCGGCTGATTTTTGATTTATTGTAGAGATGAGGTCTCACTGCCCAGACAGGTCTTGAACCCGTGGGCTCAGGCAATCCACTCACCTCAGCCTCCCAAAGGTGCGGGATTACAGGCTGAGCCAACGAACCTGGCTGTTAGCAACATTTCTAAGTGAAGATGAGCAACAGTCAGTTGGATATTTAAGCCTGGAATTCAGGATAGATGTCAAGCCTAGCTCAGTAGATTTGGCTCATGCCTCCTTTTAAGGAACAAAAATGGGAGCTGAAACTCTGACTATTGGTGAGCCTTTCCAAGTCTATAACATGGAAAAATAAAGATAAAAAGACCAATAAAGAGATAGATGTGAACAGAGAAAAAGCAGTCACTGCTTGTGAATCCGAAGAACTGTCAGAGAGCAAGAACCTGAAAAACAAAGCAAATCAAAACAAAACAGGAGATAACAGAAGTATAACAACTGCACTTATTCAACTCCAGCAGAATTAGAAGATGTCTCCAGATGGAAATGTAGGGGACTCTTGGTAGGCAGTACCTGTACCATGCAGGTCATCCACTCAGGGTCAGCAAATAATTGTTGAAATTCTGGATTTTATAGGATAGTTTCAGTGTTGTAAGAGCAAAGGGTTTGGGAGTAGATGGTGGTAAAGAGGTGGAAGCAATGAATATAAATTATTCCTTTGTCAAATTTTGTAGTAAGAAGGATGGCATGACATATTGATGGAGAAAAGAACAGTATGCTAAGATCTTTTTGATATGGAGGAATTTGGGAAACTTGTTGATCTAAGGAAAGAAGACATCAGAGAAGCTGACATTGAAGCAGGAAAGGCAAGGGTAAAAATAGTAGGACATGATTCCAGAAAAGACAAGAGGGTACATTGTTTTAGTCAGAGTTCTCTAGAGGAACAGAACCAACAAGATTTAGAGTTGTTCCTAGAAAGAAATTTATTATATGGAATTGTCTCACATTATTATGGAGGTTGAGAAGTTCCAAGATCTGCAGTGGACAAGCTGGAGGCCCCAGAGCCCAATGTGGAGTTCTAATCTGAAAGTTGTCACGTTTGAGATTCAAGAAAAACTGATGTTTCCACTAGAGTCCAAAGCCCAGAAAAGACCAATGTCTCAGCTCAAGCAGGCAGGCAGAAAGAATCCCCTCTTACTCAATATTTTTGTCCTCTTCAGGTCTTCAATTGATTGGAAGATGCTCATCTTCATTAGGGAAGGCAGTCTTCTTTACTCGGTCCCACTGATTCAAATGTACTCTCATACCAAAAGACTCTCACAAATATACTCAGAATAATGTTTGTCCAAATGTCTGGGCTTCTCATCAAGAAGACATGTAAAATTAACAATTCCAGATAGTATTAATATAAGAGGGATTTCTCAGAAAGTAGAGGGATACTTCTTTCACTGAGACAAAGAAAATTAATAAAAATCAATAAAAAGAATAATATAATAATCAATAAAAATAAAATAATATAGAATGATCTTGATAGCAGAGAAGTAGAGTATAATATTATTAGTCAGTAGTGATAGATGCAGAAGATTTGGGGATCTGAAGAAAATGACCAATTTATTGAAACAATGAAAAATAGAGAAGGGGGAAGGAGTAAGAGAGGAGTGAAGGAGAGAATTATTCAGTAGCTTTATGGTCTCAGATAGGACAATGCTTGAATTAGCTGTGAAGGTACTTGCTGTGGGCACTTTAGGACACAACATTCATGAAGTAGAGTCAAATTCTTGTAAATTATTGCAAATTTTATTATTTAGGTCTCTAAGTTTCATGCTCCTCTTAAGGACACAGAGCACAATCTTTGAAGATTGAATTGACATACCACCTTGATTTTTTTCTTTTTAAGGCAGCTTATAGTACTCCTAGAGTTTTCTGGACGTTTTAGAGAATAGCAGTATCTATGTAACTCCCCAGCTTCTCCATCCCCTCCCCCCTCCCATTATCCTTATTCCTTGCTGACATCTTGCACTTACCAGATTTTCTGGACTAGTGACTCCTTAAAACTACTCTTTGTAACCAGTGTCTGAGTGGATAGATAAGTGAGTGGGTGGATGGTTGGATAAATTAATCAGTAAGTGAAAAAAGGGCTTTTGTATGGAAATTATGCACAAAGTTTACATTATACAGCTAATCTCATCCCACAGGTAGACAATGAATAACTACTCAATCTTCATTATTAGAGTTGAAAATCCCATAAAATTTCACAGGGGTATTCACTGACAACATATGTGGTTTGTAATGAATGTTTTCCTCCAAATGCTGAAAAATCTTTTCCCCAAAATATATTTGTGTGTATTTATTGGATTACTGATGTATTGCCAAGTTTGATCATTATGATTTTTTTTATTTAAAAAAGTATTTCTTAAGCATCCATTATATACAAGACAATGAACTTAATGCTGGCAATGCAATAATAAGCAAGGCATACATGGTCCTTGCTTCACAGAATTTGCTCTCTTTTGAGGAGTTCAGAAAAAGTCTAATGCAAGTAAGATGCGTTGTGATAACAGCTGTAAAGAAAATGAAGGGAAAGAGACTCTTAGAAGACATAGCAGAAGCCTAGGGAAGATGTCTGTCATGTAGACACAGCTATGCTTGGAACTAGAAGACAAATAAGACACAATTTTGAGAAATATAGATCATTCCAGGCAGAAAAATAATTTTGTTCAAACACTCCAAATGAGAGAGAAGACATGGAATTCTTGAGAAACTGTCAAAGTATGGTGAGATAGCAGTGGCTAAAATCGAGTTGGTAGTGTACAGTTCAGCATGACCTTGTAGGCTACATGCATGGTTTGAACTTTAAGTGCAATAAGTACCCTTGATGGATTTTCAGTAAGAAGAGGGTGGCATAAACAAGAGAGACTAGTTAGGAGGCCATTAAGGTATTTATGATGAGAAAGCAGTGGTAAAGAAAGTGGTGGTCTTTAGCAATGATCTTAATCATCCATTATATACAAGACAACGTGCTTAGTGCTGGGAATGTAATAATAACATCTAATAATTATTATTATTACTAATCTTCCCCCAATATTGATAAGCTTAAATTAAAGCAGTGAATTTGTTAAACAAATTCATCTTTGATTTCACCAGATCCCCTTCCAGGTATATTTCCATATTTTTAGTTATATTTACTTACTCATGTTTGAGTGAGGGTTGAGCCTTTGGATAAAATAGTGGAAATGAAGAGACAAGTTCAAAAATATATTATGTATATGCTTAGTTGATGGTGCCTTGTAATATAAGACTTCTATTCTTCTCTGTAGAACTACCTTGAGTGTGCTAAAAATTTGTACACCACCACAATAGAATGAGTTGACTTTACAAATGACTTAGAAGACGACAGACATGAA
>NW_006946167.1:0-657 GCF_000164805.1 Carlito syrichta | reverse complement strand
TTTTCAGAACTTTAGAATGTTAGTGTACATTGGGTACACATACTTATAGATCTCTCCCTCCCGTTCCTTGTGTCATTCTAAGTCTTCCTGTCTTGCATCTCTTTCACTCTTCTTTATCTATACAAATAAACAAAGAACTGTTGAGTAAATTGAGCTTAACAAGTAATTGTCTACATAAAGTATTAAATTAGATCTGTGTCTCAACTCTGATACATTTCCTCATCAACAGACAAATAAAGGAGACACTTTTTATATACAATACCTTAAAATTATTGATAGAAAATAGAGATGAGTGGTTTTTTCCCAAAATATATCCTTGGAATAAAACAATCTGATAAAGAATTCACAGCAACACTAAATATAAAATAAAAGATTGATAAACGTTACTATGTAAAATTAGGAATTTCTTTTTTTATACACACCGTTTAAAAGATTGAGAGACCATTTATGAACCAGGAACTGATATTACAAATCAAAAAACCAATAAATACTAATAACAAAATTGGCAATACATTATTCTAAAATATTTTAAACATCTGAGAAATATGGGCTACTGATGTGATAAGACATCTCACAAAAAAAATAGAATCAATGAATACAAATAAGTGATGCAATTAATGTTTAGATTATTCCATAGCAAGGTTAAAATTAGATGCT
>NW_006946166.1:0-3490 GCF_000164805.1 Carlito syrichta | reverse complement strand
GGAGAAGGAGGAGGAAGAAGCAAGGAGAGCAGGGAACAGGGACAAAGGGAAGCACTGGGGCGGGGAGATAGATGAACAGGAAGAAGAAAGTAAAGTAATAAACAGAATTAACAGAAATAAACCAAGATGTTTTTATTGTCCTTTCACTTTTCTCTAATTTTCATTTTTAATAATCTATTCTATAATATACATGTGTCTTGCATGAATTTTGTAATGTATCACAAATATCATTAAAGAAATTATTTTTAATCATCTATAATCCAATCACTTAAGGTTTACAACTACTATTCACATTTGGTATATTTCTTTTTGGAATATTTTCTACACATAAGAGCTTTCCCAAATCACTGTGTTCTTCAAAAAAATGATTTTATCATTTTTAGAGATTATACAGCATGGCATTAGTTACATGTACTGTAACAATTTTCAATTTGTCCCCATTATAGAAAAGGTGTGCTATTGCCAAATTTTAAAATTACAATTAAATACTTTTTACATAAGTGCTGTTACAATTTCTGATTAGTTTTACATTTACCAGGCATTCATAGATGTGCAATGACTGTTTAAACATTGTTAAGATTTCTTATTCCTATCATCCCCTTGACTTCAAGAACAATTATACAAGTTAATACTTACTACTACTGTGTGAAGTCTCCATATAAATCACAAACCCTACTTTAAAAAAAAGTGAATGCCTATTTAAGAAATAAGATATCATGCCATTGTTTGAAGTTGACTTTTTAAATTAGTAGTCAGTTTTTAAATTTCACATTTACAAGTCATCTGTTGCTTCTGACCTTAGGAAGGTCCACTGGGTTTAAGAAAATCTTTTCATGGGCTCTGACCACTCCATTCAGAATCACCATCTGCTGCCTTATCTCATCTGTCCCCATACTCCCAGTGCTCTTGATCCTGGGCTACTTTTTTGTTTTACCAAAATAATTACCACCTTCTTGTATACTTCATAATTTATTTATTTGTTGTTCCTACTTTTTATTTTCTATGTGTCTGTCTCTTCCTGCTATTATAGAATCTTTCCATGAGAAAAGACTGTTATATTCTTTGCTCATTGACACATCTCAAGGTTCTGGAAGGAGGCCTGGCCCATGGTTATGCTCTCAATGGATGCTTTTATTTTCTTTTGTTTTCATGAATATTACAAATTTTTAAATGTAGCTAGTTCTTCACTATGTGAATGGGGGGAAAACGTGGTACATCTGTACAATGAATGGATGGAATATTATTCAGCAATAGACAGAAGCAAGATATCAAGCTATGAAAAGACATGGAAGAAACTTAAATGCATATTGCTAAGTGAAGGAAACCAATCTTAAAAGGATCCATACCATATGATTCCAACTGTAAGACAATCTGGGAAAGGCAGAACTGTAGGGACAGTTCAGAGGTTGCAAGGGTCTTGAGGGAGAATGAAAGAGGGCTGAAGAAGTGGAACACACAGGATTTTTAGGGCTGTAAAACTACTCTGTACAGCACTATAAGGGTGGACACAAGATATTACATATTTATCAAAACCCAGGAAGCCCTAATGTAAAACGTAATAATGGGCCGGGCAGGTGATTCATACCTGCAATTCCAGCACTTTGGAAGCCCTAGATTGCTTGAGCTCAAGAATTTGAGAGCAGCCTGGACAGAATAATGAGCCCTTGTCACTACAAAAAATATTTTCAAAAATTTAAATAATTAGCCAGGTATGGTAATATGTGTCTGTATCCCCAGCTGTTTGGGAGACTAGGGCAGAAAGATTGCTCGAACCCAGAAAGTCGAGGCTGTGTTGAGCCATGAGCATTCCACTGCACTCCAGCCTGGGTAACAGAGTGAGACCAGTCTCTAAAAAAAAAAGAAAGAAAGAAAGAAAAAGTGTAACATATCAAGATTGGTTCATTGATGATAAACTTACTGCGCCAATGCAAGATGTTAATAATAGGGAAAACGTAGAGGGAGAGAGTATATATAGAACTTTTCTATGCTTTCTGTGCAACTTTTTTTTTTGATACACTTAAAAATGCTCTGAAAAGTCAAGTCTGTAGAGAAAAGAGAATGCTTACTATTATTGGTGGGAATATATATTAGTACAAACTGTATGGAATGGAGCTTTCTCAAAGAATTAAAAATAGAACTACAATTCAATCTAGTAATCCCACTACTGAATATCTACTCAAAGGAAAATATTATGTCAAAAAGATACCTACACTTGTATGTTTATTGCAGCATTATTCACAATAGTAAAGATATGAAATTAACCTAAGTGTTCATCAATGGGTAACTGGATAAAGAATATGTAGTGTATATATACAAGGGAATACTATTCAGCCATTTAAAAAAAATGAAACCATGACTTTCACAGCAACATGGAAGGAACTGAAGGCCATTATCTTAAGTGAAACAACTCAGAAATAGAAAATCAAATACCCTATATTCTCACTTCTTAAAAGAGTGAGCTAAATAATGTGTGCACATAGGCATAAATTGTGAAATGATAGACAATGGAGACTTGGAAGGGTGGGAAGATTGGGGGAATGGGTGATGAGGAATTACTTAATGGGTGCAATGTACATTATCCAGGTGATGGATACCCTAAAAGCCCAGACTTCCCCACTATACAATATGTCCATGTAACAAAACTGTACTTGTACCCCTTACATTTATACTAAATAAAATCTATTAATTTAAAATCAAAGTATCTACATTTCTCTTAGCTCTTCTATGTCTTACTTCTTTTACATTTAAATCTTTAATCTTCTGGAAATTGTGTATAGCATGAAGTGGGAAACAAGACAACTTTAAAAATATTATCCAATTTTTTTGCAGCAACATTGCCCATTCTTACACGTGTGTGATTCTACCTTTATTTTACATTAAGTCTCTATGCATAATAACACTTTTTAATATTCTATTATCTTTTGAGTTAGTCTTGCATATATAGTATGGTTTTAAGAATTATAACTTTTAATATATTTAAGTAACTGACATTGCTGTTCCCCTAAATTCTCTTATTACATATTTTTTGTTCTGGCTGCTTTTACTCATTTATCTTCCAGCTGAACTTTAGAAATACTTGATCAAGTTCCAAACTGGGATTCTGAATACCACAATGTTTCATCAATAACTTGATATAGCCTACCACATTGAATAATCTCATTAAAAAATGTGACAAATCTACTTTATTGATCCTTTATATGTTAATTTTTAAAAATTGGGCTATTCAACTTATACACTTTTTGTGTAGCTTATTTCTAAATTGTTATATTTTGTTATTATAGTAAATGGGGTTCTTTTCCCATAATATTTTCTAAGTTTAGCCATGATTATGTGTGTAGTATATTCAGTTGTGATTTTATTTTATTTTATTTTATTTTGATATTATTTTATATAGGTTGTCACCCATAGCTCCTGGCTTGTAACTCTCATAGCTCTTGCTATAGTCATTTGTTGGGACGATTTAGTTCTCCTTCACTTGTCCAAGGCAGGA
>NW_006946165.1:0-804 GCF_000164805.1 Carlito syrichta | reverse complement strand
TACATAGGTACATATATTTATAGATCTCTCCCTCCGTTTCCTTTGTTTCTTTCTCTGTCTTCCTGTCTTGCATCTCTTTCACTCTTCTTTATCTATACAAATAAACAAAGAACTGTTGAGTAAATTGAGCTTAACAAGTAATTGTCTACATAAAGTATTAAATTAGATCTGTGTCTCAACTCTGATACATTTCCTCATCAACAGACAAATAAAGGAGACACTTTTTATATACAATACCTTAAAATTATTGATAGAAAATAGAGATGAGTGGTTTTTTCCCAAAATATATCCTTGGAATAAAACAATCTGATAAAGAATTCACAGCAACACTAAATATAAAATAAAAGATTGATAAACGTTACTATGTAAAATTAGGAATTTCTTTTTTTATACACACCGTTTAAAAGATTGAGAGACCATTTATGAACCAGGAATTGATATTACAAATCAAAAAACCAATAAATACTAATAACAAAATTGGCAATACATTATTCTAAAATATTTTAAACATCTGAGAAATATGGGCTACTGATGTGATAAGACATCTCACAAAAAAAATAGAATCAATGAATACAAATAAGTGATGCAATTAATGTTTAGATTATTCCATAGCAAGGTTAAAATTAGATGCTAATTTTACCTTTTTAGTAAGCCAGTGTTATAATACTGACAATACCAAGTATTTGAGCACTTGTGGAACATTAGAGTATTTTATGTGTTGTCTGTAGAAATGTTTATTGCTATTAACACTTTGAAAAGCCATTTGTTTCCAGGAGTGATGTTTCATGCCTGTAATCTCTGCAC
>NW_006946164.1:0-829 GCF_000164805.1 Carlito syrichta | reverse complement strand
ACAAGTAATTGTCTACATAAAGTATTAAATTAGAACTATGTCTCAACTCTGATACATTTCCTCATCAACAGACAAATAAAGGAGACACTTTTTATATACAATACCTTAAAATTATTGATAGAAAATAGAGATGAGTGGTTTTTTTCCGAAATATATCCTTGGAATAAAAAAATCTGATAAAGAATTCACAGCAACACTAAATATAAAATAAAAGATTGATAAACGTTACTATGTAAAATTAGGAATTTCTTTTTTTATACACACCGTTTAAAAGATTGAGAGACCATTTATGAACCAGGAATTGATATTACAAATCAAAAAACCAATAAATACTAATAACAAAATTGGCAATACATTATTCTAAAATATTTTAAACATCTGAGAAATATGGGCTACTGATGTGATAAGACATCTCACAAAAAAAATAGAATCAATGAATACAAATAAGTGATGCAATTAATGTTTAGATTATTCCATAGCAAGGTTAAAATTAGATGCTAATTTTACCTTTTTAGTAAGCCAGTGTTATAATACTGACAATACCAAGTATTTGAGCACATGTGGAACATTAGAGTATTTTATATGCTGTCTGTAGAAATGTTTATTGCTATTAACACTTTGAAAAGCCATTTGTTTCCGGGAGTGATGTTTCATGCCTGTAATCTCTGCACTTTTGGAGGCAGAGGCCAGAGGAATACCTCATCCCAGAGCTTTTAGACCAACCTGGACAACTTGGCAAGACCTTGTCTGCACAACAAATAAATTTTTAAAAAATAAACAATTTGTTGTCTTAGAAAGCTTAGAAAGCTGCAACTCACAGATCTCAAAA
>NW_006946163.1:0-745 GCF_000164805.1 Carlito syrichta | reverse complement strand
TAAAGAGTCCCTCAGGAGAGGCATAAGAAAAATATGTTCAAATTGCGTTCTTGGTGATAAGTTCTCCTTCGTAATAAAATCATGACCTTGTCCATCTTAAGATTCCCCAGGTGTGGAGACTGTCACTCTCACACACAGAGCTAATCAGCTCAAAACTGTATTGCAAATAGAAAGTAAGATCAAATTTTTTAAAAATTTTAAGATAAGGGCTGAATTATACTGGAATGACGTAAGTCAAGTGTGTGTCTGTGTGTGTGTGTGTGTGTGTGTGTGTCCAAAAACCTTCAATTCTTCAATAAAACAGAAATATTGTGTCCGGTGAGACAAATTGCTTTTTACAAAATACAAATTTGAAATAAAATGTGCTGTATTGTATTTTAAATCAATCTCCCCACCCTATTCATAAACTACTCTCTTTCCTCCAAGATTTAGTTCTTATTAAGGCACCTCTATGTTACAGTTTGAAAGCAACACAGAAGTGTCTGCTTTCTTCAGTTCATCTAAATTCAGTTTTATTTTTTAAATGGTGTTAAATTCCACTAGTACAGAAATAATGGATTCCTTGGGACAAATTCTGGTTACGCCATGTTTTTAAAGGGCATTAGTATACCATTCAATCAAACAATATTTAAATACAATGCTTGGATGCAATGTCATAACAGTAAGAAAGTTTCACATTATTGGGAGTTTCCTGTAAGGAGTCATGCTACATAATTGCCTCCTTCAGCTTCTGTCCATCTGAATG